>NW_028241210.1:20000-219599 GCF_964263255.1 Lissotriton vulgaris
GGAGGGGAGGGGAGGGGAGGGGAGGGGAGGGCAGGGGAGGGGAGGACAGGAGAGGAGGGGAGGGGAGGGGAGGAGAGGGGATGGGAGGGGAGGGGAGGGGAGGAGAGGACAGGAGAGGAGGGGAGGGGAGGAGAGGAGAGGAGAGGGGAGGGGAGGGCAGGAGAGGGGAGGGGAGGGGAGGGCAGGGGAGGGGAGGGGAGGGGAGGGGAGGGGAAGGGAGGAGAGGGCAGCAGAGGGGGGCACGAAGAGGAGTTGAAGCTAAAGGAATACAGAAGGGAGAGAAGGAGGAAAAGAACTGGGTCGTATAGAAGACATTCAGGGGACATATGAGGAAAGCCAGACAGACAGGGATAACAGAAAGCAGGAAAGATCGTGAGTGGCAGGGGAGCAAGAAGAAAAAAATGGAAATAGATGAAATGAAAGTGGAAAAGAGGAGAATGAGCAACAGAGACTAAAATGAGAGGCCAAGATCAACAGTGAGAGGTGGCATAAAGCTGCGATCGAGAGAGAAATGGGAATGAGAGGTGGACATGGAAAGATGAAATGAGGAGTTAAAGGGAGAAAGAAGGAGAGAGTCAGAGAGAGAAGAGAAAGTTAAGCAGGAGTCACGTAAACAGTGAAGAAAGAAGGTGAGAAGGGCACACATGGATGAACAGAGGGAAGGGGAACAATCAAAATGGGAAGAAAAGAAAGAAGCATGGGCGGAAACAAAAAAGCAAGAATAATAGGCCAATGGAGGGGAAATGGAAAAGAAGAGGCATGGAGAGACAAGGAGGGACAAGGAGGGACAAGGAGGGACAAGGAGAGACAAGGAGGGACAAGGAGGGACAAGGAGGGACAAGGAGAGACAAGGAGGGACAAGGAGGGACAAGGAGAGACAAGGAGAGACAAGGAGGGACAAGGAGAGACAAGGAGGGACAAGGAGGGGATTTGCCAGAGAGAGAGTCTTGAGTTCTGGCAGCTAGAGAAAGGTGAATCCCTGGGGATGCCTCAGCACCCCTAATGGAGCACCACTAATCAGTGCATCAGACTGGACAGCAATGAGCCCCCCAGGGGTGGGGACACTGACAGCCGTGAAACTGAGGAACCTGATATGAGACGAGGGCAAGAACAAGATGTTCTATGCATGCTATTGATATGCTACTGCACGGCAGAAGGCTCTATCACCCACTAAGCGCTTGATGAAATAGCTGCGCCAAGATGATAAGTGGAAGCTTTAGAAGGAGGAAGAAAAAAGATCACATATACACTTTGGGGAATACGAGGTGTTGTCGATCAATCGAAGGTAGATGGGGAAAGAGTTTCAGGGTTTTGCAGCTGAAACGAGCGTCCGCCAGAGCGGCTGAGACGTATCTTGGGGGCACCAAGATTATGGTTTGTTGAGGATCTGAGCGGGTGAGAGTTAATGTAGTGTAAAAATCTGGTCCCTGAAGGATGGCACGCGGCATGGACTAGTAATGCAGTGAGTGAACTTAGAGTGAAATCTGGGCCCTGAAGGATGGCACGCGGCATGGACTAGTAATGCAGTGAGTGAACTTAGAGTGAAATCTGGGCCCTGAAGGATGGCACGCGGCATGGACTAGTAATGCAGTGAGTGGACATAGAGTGAAATCTAGGCCCTGAAGGATGGCACGCGGCATGGACTAGTAATGCAGTGAGTGAACTTAGAGTGAAATCTGGGCCCTGAAGGATGACACGCGGCATGGACTAGTAATGTAGTGAGTGGACATAGAGTGAAAT
This sequence comes from Lissotriton vulgaris, assembly GCF_964263255.1. Lineage (NCBI taxonomy): Eukaryota > Metazoa > Chordata > Amphibia > Caudata > Salamandridae > Lissotriton > Lissotriton vulgaris. The sequence goes on from NW_028241210.1 coordinate 21,741, forward strand.
CTGGGCCCTGAAGGATGGCACGTGGGATGGACTAGTAATGCAGTGAGTGGACATAGAGTGAAATCTAGGCCCTGAAGGATGGCACGCGGCATGGACTAGTAATGCAGTGAGTGAACTTAGAGTGAAATCTAGGCCCTGAAGGATGGCACGCGGCATGGACTAGTAATGCAGTGAGTGAACTTAGAGTGAAATCTGGGCCCTGAAGGATGGCACGCGGCATGGACTAGTAATGTAGTGAGTGAACGTTGACTGGAATCTGGGATCTGAAGGATGGCACGAGGGATGGACTAGTAATGCAGTGAGTGAACATAGAGTGAAATCTAGGCCCTGAAGGATGGCACGAGGGATGGACTAGTAATGCAGTGAGTGAATGTAGAGTGAAATCTAGGCCCTGAAGGATGGCACGAGGGATGGACTAGTAATGCAGTGCGTGAACGTTGACTGGAATCTGAGATCTGAAGGATGGCACGCGAAATGGACGAGTAATGTAGTGCGTGAACGTTGACTGGAATCTGAGATCTGAAGGATGGCACGCGGCATGGACTAGTAATGCAGTGAGTGAACGTTGACTGGAATCTGAGATCTGAAGGATGGCACGCGAAATGGACGAGTAATGTAGTGCGTGAACGTTGAGTGGAATCTGAGATCTGAAGGATGGCACGCGGCATGGACTAGTAATGCAGTGAGTGAACGTAGAGTGGTATCTGGGATCTGAAGGATGGCACGCGAAATGGACGAGTGATGTAGTGCGTGAACGTTGACTGGAATCTGAGATCTGAAGGATGGCACGCGGCCTGGACTAGTAATGCAGTGAGTGAACGTAGAGTGGTATCTGGGATCTGAAGGATGGCACGCGGCATGGACTAGTAATGTAGTGAGTGGACATAGAGTGAAATCTAGGCCCTGAAGGATGGCACGCGGCATGGACTAGTAATGTAGTGAGTGAACGTAGAGTGAAATCTAGGCCCTGAAGAATGGCACGCGGCATGGACTAGTAATGTAATGAGTGAAGGTAGAGTGGAATCTGGGCCCTGAAGGATGGCACGAGGGATGGACTAGTAATGTAGTTAGTGAACGTTGAGTGGAATCTGGGCCCTGAAGGATGGCACGCGAGAAGGACTAGTAATGTAGTGAGTGAACATAGAGTGGAATCTGGGCCCTGAAGGATGGCACGCGGGAAGGACTAGTAATGTAGTGAGTGAACATAGAGTGGAATCTGGGCCCTGAAGGATGGCACGTGGGATGGACTAGTAATGTAGTTAGTGAACGTAGAGTGGAATCTGGGCCCTGAAGAATGGCACGCGGGAATGACTAGTAATGTAGTGAGTGAATGTGGAGTGGAATCTGGGCCCTGAAGGATGGCCCGCGGCATGGACTAGTAATGTAGTGAGTGAACATAGAGTGGAATCTGGGCCCTGAAGGATGGCACGCGGGAAGGACTAGTAATGTAGTGAGTGAACGTAGAGTGGAATCTGGGCCCTGAAGGATGGCCCGCGGCATGGACTAGTAATGTAGTGAGTGAACATAGAGTGGAATCTGGGCCCTGAAGGATTTGTATTTATTTATTTTGTATTTATTTATTTGTAAAGCGCTAACATTCATCCTAAGAGGACATCACGGCGCTGAAGAACATTGCAAGTGATTTGGCATCGGCTCTGTTTGAAAATTATTGATCTGACCTGGGGAAGAGGAATGTTTTCAGTTGTTTCTTAAATGAGACAAAGCAGTCATTTGTTCTAATTTTAGGGGGTAGCTCGTTCCACTTTGTTGCCGCAATGTGAGAGAAGGCCCGCTCTCCCATCCTGACAGTACGAGCTCGGGTGGTGACTGCTCTTCCTAACGTCATAGATCGTAGGTGTCTAGAAGGTTTATGAAATCTGACCCTGTCATGTAGGATGGTAGGGCCTGTGCCGTGGAGTACCTTATAAGAAATGCACAACAGCTTAAAGATGGCTCGTTGCCGCATTGGGAGCCAATGAAGCTCACGCATGCAACTTTTAGCTGAATCAAATTTTCTTTTGTTGCAGATGGCTTTGGCAGCGGCATTCTGAACTAGCTGTAATTTAGAAAAGAGATAATCCGCCATACCTACAAACAGAGAATTACCGTAGTCCAGCCTACTCATCAGTAGTGACTGGACTAAGGTTTTCCTGCAATCCGTTGGCACCCAGGGGAAGACACGTCTAAGCAACTTCAAAAGTCCAAAGCTCCTTCCACAAGTTGTAGAAACATGGGATTTCATGGATAAATCCCTATCCAGTATTATACCTAAGTTTTTTGCTTTAGCAGTGGGGTTGGGAGGTAAGCCCAAGTCACTTGGCCACCAGCTGTTGTCCCAGGCCTGTGTGCCTCTGCCGAACAGTAAGATTTCGGATTTGTCGGCGTTTAGTCTAAGACAATGGTCCTGCATCCAAGTTGCTAATTCGGTCAAACAGTTCGTCAGTCTAGTTTTGGAGTCATCCTTTCCATCAATGGTGACCATCAGCTGAGTGTCATCAGCATAGGAGCACATTTCTACGCCCCACTTTTTACCAATGGTTGCCAGCGAGGAGACGAATACGTTAAACAAAGTTGGGCTCAATGACGCCCCCTGGGGAACTCCATATTTTATGAGTCGTGGAGGGGATGTGTAATCACCCAAACGTACTGATTGGGTTCGATCCGCTAGGAACGATTGTAGCCATCCCAATGCTTTGCCCAGTATTCCTTTCTCTGCCAGGATGTTCAACAGTTGGTTGTGGGGTACAGTATCAAAAGCCGCTGATAGATCAAGAAGTATCAGTGCGACTGTTCTACCCTGATCTACCCTGGTTCGGATACTGTCTGTCACCGCTAAGAGTGTAGTTTCGGTGCTGTTGTTTGTCCGGAACCCTGTCTGTGAATCATCCAGCAGGCCATTTGCTTCAAGAAATGTGGACAGACTTCTGTTGACTAACTTCTCCAGAACCTTTGATAAGTAAGGTAGCTGGGATATTGGTCTGTAATTGGCCGGATTGTTTACGTCTGCTCCAGCCTTCTTTACTAAAGGAGTGACTAGGGCTTGTTTCCATGAATCTGGAAATTCAGCAGAACTAAGGGAGAGATTGAGTACTCTGGTAACTACTGGACATATTACAGGAGTTAACTGGGAAAAAATGTGATGTGGACAAGGGTCAAGTGGAGAACCCGACTTGACCTCAAGCATAACCTTTTCTACCTCCTCTTCTGAGAACGGGCCGAAACCATGGCAGCTGGTGTGTGCAACAGTTGGTACATCCTGTTCATGGATTTCGGTCAGGTGATTTGGAAAGGAGGCGTAGATGGTATCAATTTTTTCGCAGAAAAAGTCATTGAGCTTATTACAGTTTTCCTGTGAGGGGGTAAGATGTAGGGAAAGATTAGTTGGGTTGCACAGTTCTTTGACGATTTTAAAAAGTTCTTTTGAGGAATTTTTATTCTCAGATATTCTACGTGTGAAGTATTCCTTTTTCGCCTTTCTGATTGCCCTGTGATAGAGTGTTTGAGCTTTCCTGAAGTTATCTTTGGTCTCATCAGTTTTGGATAATCTCCATTTATGCTCAGAGGAAGTACAGTTTCTTTTTAGAAGCTTAAGTTCAGGTCCGTACCATCTCTCAGATTTTTTGTTGCCTGGTGCATGACGAGATTGAGTGGTCGAACAATGTTCGAGAGCATTTTTGATATTTTTGTGAAGGATGGCACGCGGGAAGGACTAGTAATGTAGTGAGTGAACGTAGAGTGGAATCTGGGCCCTGAAGGATGGCCCGCGGCATGGACTAGTAATGTAGTGAGTGAACATAGAGTGGAATCTGGGCCCTGAAGGATGGCACGCGGGAAGGACTAGTAATGTAGTGAGTGAACGTGGAGTGGAATCTGGGCCCTGAAGGATGGCCCGCGGCATGGACTAGTATTGTAGTTAGTGAACGTTGAGTGGAATCTGGGCCCTGAAGGATGGCACGGGGCATGGACTAGTAATGTAGTGAGTGAACGTAGAGTGGAATCTGGGCCCTGAAGGATGGCACGCGGCATGGACTAGTAATGTAGCGAGTGAACGTAGAGTGGAATCTAGGCCCTGAAGGATGGCACGCGGCATGGACTAGTAATGCAGTGAGTGAATTTAGAGTGAAATCTGGGCCCTGAAGGATGGCACGCGGCATGGACTAGTAATGCAATGAGTGAACATAGAGTGAAATCTAGGCCCTGAAGGAAGGCACGCGGCATGGACTAGTAATGTAGTGCGTGAACGTTGAGTGGAATCTAGGCCCTGAAGGGTGGCACGCGGCATGGACTAGTAATGTAGTGCGTGAACGTTGAGTGGAATCTAGGCCCTGAAGGATGGCACGCGGCATGGACTAGTAATGTAGTGCGTGAACGTTGAGTGGAATCTAGGCCCTGAAGGATGGCACGCGGCATGGACTAGTAATGTAGCGAGTGAACGTAGAGTGAAATCTGGGCCCTGAAGGATGGTACGCTGATACTGGTCCACTATCCTAGATAGTTCTAGGTCACCACTGTTTCATTTTATTGGTGTGGTGGTTTCACACCCCAAATGTGGTCTCCAGACACACTACTTACTGATATATTTAGCTCTTCACTCCTTTTCTATCCACGAGGGAGGGTCAACGTTCTTATAGTCACACTCTAATTTTGTGTCAGAGAAAATGAAAAAAGAGAAAGAAAATATATATAGATATTGGATATCACTACTGTTCTCTGTAATACGCAACTGTGCCTTCTTGGAGACAGAGTTGTTACCTCCATCACGTGTCTGTAATTCTTTGCCAAAACCCCCTATTACCAGCAAAGCTACCTCGTTTTTACTAGCAATCCTCTACCAAGGGAATATGTCACTCCTCGCTTACTTCTTCAAAGAAACATTGGGTTTAATCACCTAAACCTCCTCACTCCTTGCTGGGTGATTGTTCAGATCCAGCCTGGTTTTATAGCCCCATGGGAATGTCTCCTCCCACTTCCTGGTTGCTTGTGATTGGCTCTTCAGTCAGATGCCTAGGGGACCCCTTCATTTGATTCATAAAGAGTGATTGGATCCAGCCAGAAGAACAGGGTCAGTGGACTCAGTCAGAGTGACCCCCCAACCGAGGGCAGCGTCCCTGGATCAAAAGTGAAGGAGTCAAGATGGGAAGGGGCAGACGGCAGGTACCGCATCCATCACACTTTATGTCTCATTCCTTTTCCCTCACTCCTCATTTATCATTCCTCATCCTGCTCTCTTTATTCCATAATCCTCACCTCTCAATCTTTCGGTCTTTTGCCGCTACCGAGCAACTACCCTCTAGTGGAGAGGAGAGCACAGCATTTTGTTCCTGGAACTATGGGGCATTTTATCAAGGGCATTATCGCCGCTTTAGCTGAACTTTTTCCCGCTAAAGCGGCGATAATTTCATTGCCCTATTAGCAAGCTGTCGCTACCAGCTGTTAGCAACAGTTTGCAGGCGATAGCGAGCGGTTTGGGGCCCGCTTTGCATGTCAGTGATATTTATCGCTAATGACATGCAAAGTGGGCGTACTCAACCGGTTAGCGACTTAAAGCAGTCGCTAATATCGCTATCGCCTATTATCAACGCAGGCACAGCGATAAAAAAATTGTTGCTAAGTGCAAATATCGCCAAAAACTAACGCCTGCTCAGACGACTTCTTAACCTGTACATCCAATGGGAGTTGGATATTCAGGTCAAGACCCTATTAGCGATAATGTCTGAATATTGCTGGATATTCACGCATTGAGCAGCTATCGCCGGATATTTTATCGCATTTGTGATAAACGTTGATAATGGCATGTTATCTCTGCGATTAAAACCGGCAATGAGCGGCGATAAAAAAAATATCGCCAAGCTCATTTAGCGATACATATCGCTAGTTGTTGAAAATATGCCCCTCAGATCAGGCGCTCTCTACCTCCCAAGACAAAGTACAGGCCAAAGCCGATCAGTTTTAGAAAATTTGTCATAAACTACTTTAAAAATCGTAGAAAATCCCCACATGAGCCAAGTTCTCTCGCACTGCCGATCTAAGGTATCGCTCTACTCCTTGTGTTTCCATTGTGAACTGTATAAATAAATAAAAATAAAAGAAATAAAGTAGACAAGTGATTTAATGATGACACTGAGGCTGGCAGTGAACCAACCACTGTCCCGGCTCTTAAATGTTGAGGGGGCATCGTTGCCACTTGCCAAGAGGGTGAAGGGGCAGCCATCCTGAATGTAATGCCATGTGACCCACTGTGGCCTGCGCTGACCTCATCTGTCGTTGTCAGCATCTCCTTGCGCTCCCCCTTGAATGAATCCTTGAATGAGAGGGAGTCTGGAGGTGACTGTCCCTCATTGACCCTAGAGTCTGTAGCTGCACATTGAGCCCCAGCGGTGCAATGGGCATTCCTGATGGTGTGTCCCACACCTCCCCGTGGGCGCAGCGGCATTACAGAAGGGGCTGCAGACGCCTGAGTGACTCCTTCTTTCAAATGGATTGCGTTGGTGCTGAATGTACACGGGGCGATGCACAAGGCGTACCCTCGCTTCCATGGGGACTGGCCACATGCCAACGAGGGACTCCTTTGCCTCTGGGCCTGCCTCGCATTACAGATGTGCCCACAATGGCAAAGAGTCCATCAGGAGGGACACTGACTGTGTGTCATAGAGAGGTGGCGCTGTCACTGCCCCCAAGGGCGCCTTGTGTGAGGGGTTCCATGGATCTAGGGTACCCTTTAGGCAAACCCCAGCAGACGGCTGCAGTCACTAATTACACCTGCCTGCAGGCAGAGCTCTGCCCTCTTTTGGAGGCCATGGTCTGCAAAGAAAGATGGGCTGGCGGCTTCAAGCAGCTGGTCTGCCTGTACATAATGGTTTGGCAGAGTGGGCTAAAGAACGGTGATGGATCCAACCCAGATCTGTTGACTGGGTGTGAGTGTTTGATTGATTCAGATGCTCCGTCCATCACCACCCCCTTTTGTACCGCTTTTGGCCACCATAAGTGTGGCAGGGTATGCTCAGACGTGAGTCCCTTGCTCACTTTGCCACTGGATTCAAGCAAGCCGGGCTGAAGACGGCTGAAGTGCCAGAAACCGGTCCTCAGAAGCTTGTTTCCGGTCCAGGGAAGGCATGGCTTGGCAGTTCGGGCTGGACTGTTCCCATGAGGCACAGGGTCAGACTGATTTGCATATGGCCATGTCTGAACTGGGGTGGCAGAGTGGGCTAAAGAACGGTGATGGATTAAACCCAGATCTTTTGACTGGGTGTGAGTGTTTGATTGATTCAGATGCTCCGTCCATTACCACCCCCTTTTGTACCGCTTTTGGCCGCCATAAGTGTGGCAGGGTATGCTCAGACGTGAGTCCCTTGCTCACTTTGCCACTGGATTCAAGCAAGCCGGGCTGAAGACGGCTGGAATGCCAGAAACCGGTCCTGGGAAGCTTGTTTCCGGTCCAGGGAAGGCATGGCTTGGCAGTTCGGGCTGGACTGATCCCACGAGGCACAGGGTCAGACTGATTTGCATATAGCCATGTCTCAACTGGGGTGGCAGAGTGGGCTAAAGAACGGTGATGGATTAAACCCAGATCTTTTGACTGGGTGTGAGTGTTTGATTGGTTCAGATGCTCCGTCCATCACCACCCCATTTTGTACCGCTTTATAAATAATGGAGGCATGAGTTCACTGTAGTAGGGAGTGCTGTCCCTGCCTATGCCTGGCACAGACAGTTAAATACAGCCACTGGTGGCACCGTGTTACAGCTGTGGTCAAACTGATCACAGACTCTAGTTAGCAAGGCAGCCACCAATGTTTGTCCATTGAGGCTCCCTGCCCCCACCCTGCTATTGCGTCATTTCTCAGTGCTTTAGGCAAGCTGTAAAATCAGGCGGGTTGTAATAGGGGTGTGGCCAAAGCAGTGGTCAAAGTGCATTAAAAAAAGTACGGCAATTGTGATGCTGAGGTGGAGTGAGTGAGCAGGGGGGGGGGGTAAAAGGTGTGGCTAAAAAAACAAAGGGGCATATTTACTAGTACCTAGTGCCACTGGAGCATCACTTTTTTTGACAATGTGGTGGTGCGGTGTGCCTGCCTGTATTTACAAGGCTATGCAAAGCCCCTTCTCATGCATCATTTTGCACGAAAGGGGCGTGCAGTGGGTCTTGCTGCGCTTGTTTCACCGAAACATCAATTGCTTTTTGACACTGCCCCAGATTTACAAGGATCCGTAAATCGAAGGAAGCGCTAAACTCTAACACCATTGAACAGCCGGCGTTAAGAGTGTCTGCATTGGTGTTAGGCAGCTTTTTAAGCGCAGGAGCAGTGAAAACACGAAGATGCGCGGTCTTCTTGTTAATACTGCGCATGCCTGCTTTTTTAAATGATGCAGCGCAGTGCTGGTAAGCTGCTTGCAGCGCTGCCCTACGTCATTTCTTTATAAATATGCCCTTAAATATTATGTAACTTTTTTTGGTCTTTCACCTTCAGTTAACTACTTATAAAATAACTCTCAGATTAAATGAAAATGAAATGCACGTTGAGTTAATCAGTGGGAAATGCAGTCTTGTACCTTTATTAGTTGCTGCACTGCAGAGGTCGGTGTGTGTAACCTGAGCAACGCAGAACTGAAACCGGGCTGGTGCGGCGGAGAACAGTGACCTGTGTATGTCCAGTGCTACGAGGTCCCAACCTGTGGTCGAAAGCACTGTAAACCTCTTAGTTGTTATTTTAAACTTGCGTTACACACAGGATAAAATAGGCTGCTACAAAATCTGCAAAAAGGTTTAAAGTGTTTCCAAAATATCAGTTTTAGTCATCCCCAGACTGTACGTAGAGCAGGTTTTTTATGCCTGCCATTTAAAAGCACACACTGCACAGCTCAGCTAGTAACTCCCTTTCAAGGTGACTCTCGGCTCATCTGTGGGTGGCAGGGGAGGCAGGTATCTTGCAGCAGTTTAGGGGTGCAGTTCTATGATTTGCATGGGGAGGCAGGAGTCTTGCAGTGCCAGTCTTCCACTCTTCTGCTCAGGTGAGCCCTATCATCGGGTGATACGAGATATGTTAAGTTAGAACACTGCTCAGTGCCCTTGAGTTACCCACACTGCTCCAGTAACAGCATCTCTGGTCCAGCGTCAGAGTTTGTCTTCATACTCATGTTTTGTTTCCTGGTTTCCCCAGTTGTTTTGCATCATTTTAAAGTGACGCTTGCCTCATCTTTGGGAGGCAGGAGTCCTGCAGCAGTTTAGGGGTGCAGCTCTCGGTTTTGCATCATTTTAAAGTAACACTTGCCTCCTCTTCGGAAGGCAGGAGTCCTGCAGCAGTTTAGGGGTGCAGCGCTCTGTTTTGCATCATTTTAAAGTGACGCTTGCCTCCCCTTTGGGTGGCAGGAGTCCTGCAGCAGTTTAGGGGTGCAGCTCTCTATTTTACATCATTTTAAAGTAACGCTTGCCTCATCTTTGGGAGGCAGGAGTCCTGCAGCAGTTTAGGGGTGCAGCTCTCGGTTTTGCATCATTTTAAAGTAACACTTGCCTCCTCTTCGGAAGGCAGGAGTCCTGCAGCAGTTTAGGGGTGCAGCGCTCTGTTTTGCATCATTTTAAAGTGACGCTTGCCTCCTCTTCGGAAGGCAGGAGTCCTGCGGCAGTTTAGGGGTGCAGCTCTCTGTTTTGCATCATTTTAAAGTAACGCTTGCTTCATCTTTGGGAGGCAGGAGTCCTGCAGCAGTTTAGGGGTGCAGCTCTCTGTTTTGCATCATTTTAAAGTAACGCTTGCCTCCTCTTTGGGTGGCAGGACTCCTGCAGCAGTTTAGGGGTGCAGCTCTCTGTTTTGCATCATTTTAAAGTGACGCTTTCCTCCTCTTTGGGTGGCAGGAGTCCTGCAGCAGTTTAGGGGTGCAGCTCTCTGTTTTACATCATTTTAAAGTAACGCCTGCCTCCTCTTGGGAAGGCAGGAGTCCTGCAGCAGTTTAGGGGTGCAGCTCTCTGTTTGGCATCATTTTAAAGTAACGCTTGCCTCCTCTTTGGGTGGCAGGAGTCATGCAGCAGTTTAGGGGTGCAGCTCTCTGTTTTGCATCATTTTAAAGTAACGCTTGCCTCCTTTTTGGGTGGCAGGAGTCCTGCAGCAGTTTAGGGGTGCAGCTCTCTGTTTTGCATCATTTTAAAGTGACGCTTGCCTCCTCTTTGGGAGGCAGGAGTCCTGCAGCAGTTTAGGGGTGCAGCTCTCTGTTTTGCATCATTTTAAAGTGACGCCTGCCTCCTCTTTGGGTGGCAGGAGTCATGCAGCAGTTTAGGGGTGCAGCTCTCTGTTTTGCATCATTTTAAAGTAACGCGTGCCTCCTTTTTGGGTGGCAGGAGTCCTGCAGCAGTTTAGGGGTGCAGCTCTCTGTTTTGCATCATTTTAAAGTGACGCTTGCCTCCTCTTTGGGTGGCAGGAGTCCTGCAGCAGTTTAGGGGTGCAGCTCTCTGTTTTGCATCATTTTAAAGTAACGCTTGCCTCCTCTTTGGGTGGCAGGACTCCTGCAGCAGTTTAGGGGTGCAGCTCTCTGTTTTGCATCATTTTAAAGTAACGCTTGCCTCCTCTTTGGGTGGCAGGAGTCCTGCAGCAGTTTAGGGGTGCAGCTCTCTGTTTTGCATCATTTGAAAGTAACGCTTGCCTCCTCTTTGGGTGGCAGGAGTCATGCAGCAGTTTAGGGGTGCAGCTCTCTGTTTTGCATCATTTTAAAGTGACGCTTGCCTCCTCTTTGGGTGGCAGGAGTCCTGCAGCAGTTTAGGGGTGCAGCTCTCTGTTTTGCATCATTTTAAAGTAACACTTGCCTCCTCTTTGGGAGGCTGGAGTCATGCAGCAGTTTAGGGGTGCAGCTCTCTGTTTTACATCATTTTAAAGTGACGCTTGCCTCCTCTTGGGAAGGCAGGAGTCCTGCAGCAGTTTAGGGGTGCAGCTCTCTGTTTGGCATCATTTTAAAGTAACGCTTGCCTCCTCTTTGGGTGGCAGGAGTCCTGCAGCAGTTTAGGGGTGCAGCTCTCTGTTTTGCATCATTTTAAAGTAACGCTTGCCTCCTCTTTGGGAGGCAGGAGTCCTGCAGCAGTTTAGGGGTGCAGCTCTCTGTTTTGCATCATTTTAAAGTAACGCTTGCCTCCTCTTTGGGTGGCAGGAGTCCTGCAGCAGTTTAGGGGTGCAGCTCTCTGTTTTGCATCATTTTAAAGTGACGCTTGCCTCCTCTTCGGAAGGCAGGAGTCCTGCAGCAGTTTAGGGGTGCAGCTCTCTGTTTGGCATCATTTTAAAGTAACGCTTGCCTCCTCTCTGGGTGGCAGGAGTCCTGCAGCAGTTTAGGGGTGCAGCTCTCTGTTTTGCATCATTTTAAAGTAACGCTTGCCTCCCCTTTGGGTGGCAGGAGTCCTGCAGCAGTTTAGGGGTGCAGCTCTCTGTTTTGCATCATTTTAAAGTGACGCTTGCCTCCCCTTTGGGTGGCAGGGGAGGCAGGAGTCCTGCAGCAGTTTAGGGGTGCAGCTCTCTGTTTTGCATCATTTTAAAGTAACGCTTGCCTCCCCTTTGGGTGGCAGGAGTCCTGCAGCAGTTTAGGGGTGCAGCTCTCTGTTTTGCATCATTTTAAAGTGACGCTTGCCTCCTCTTGGGAAGGCAGGAGTCCTGCAGCAGTTTAGGGGTGCAGCTCTCTGTTTTGCATCATTTTAAAGTAACGCTTGCCTCCTCTTTGGGTGGCAGGAGTCCTGCAGCAGTTTAGGGGTGCAGCTCTCTGTTTTGCATCATTTTAAAGTAACGCTTGCCTCCTCTTTGGGTGGCAGGACTCCTGCAGCAGTTTAGGGGTGCAGCTCTCTGTTTTGCATCATTTTAAAGTGACGCTTGCCTCCTCTTTGGGTGGCAGGAGTCCTGCAGCAGTTTAGGGGTGCAGCTCTCTGTTTTACATCATTTTAAAGTAACGCCTGCCTCCTCTTGGGAAGGCAGGAGTCCTGCAGCAGTTTAGGGGTGCAGCTCTCTGTTTGGCATCATTTTAAAGTAACGCTTGCCTCCTCTTTGGGTGGCAGGAGTCATGCAGCAGTTTAGGGGTGCAGCTCTCTGTTTGGCATCATTTTAAAGTAACGCTTGCCTCCTTTTTGGGTGGCAGGAGTCCTGCAGCAGTTTAGGGGTGCAGCTCTCTGTTTTGCATCATTTTAAAGTGACGCTTGCCTCCTCTTTGGGAGGCAGGAGTCCTGCAGCAGTTTAGGGGTGCAGCTCTCTGTTTTGCATCATTTTAAAGTGACGCCTGCCTCCTCTTTGGGTGGCAGGAGTCATGCAGCAGTTTAGGGGTGCAGCTCTCTGTTTTGCATCATTTTAAAGTAACGCTTGCCTCCTTTTTGGGTGGCAGGAGTCCTGCAGCAGTTTAGGGGTGCAGCTCTCTGTTTTGCATCATTTTAAAGTGACGCTTGCCTCCTCTTTGGGTGGCAGGAGTCCTGCAGCAGTTTAGGGGTGCAGCTCTCTGTTTTGCATCATTTTAAAGTAACGCTTGCCTCCTCTTTGGGTGGCAGGACTCCTGCAGCAGTTTAGGGGTGCAGCTCTCTGTTTTGCATCATTTTAAAGTAACGCTTGCCTCCTCTTTGGGTGGCAGGAGTCCTGCAGCAGTTTAGGGGTGCAGCTCTCTGTTTTGCATCATTTGAAAGTAACGCTTGCCTCCTCTTTGGGTGGCAGGAGTCATGCAGCAGTTTAGGGGTGCAGCTCTCTGTTTTGCATCATTTTAAAGTGACGCTTGCCTCCTCTTTGGGTGGCAGGAGTCCTGCAGCAGTTTAGGGGTGCAGCTCTCTGTTTTGCATCATTTTAAAGTAACGCTTGCCTCCTCTTTGGGAGGCTGGAGTCATGCAGCAGTTTAGGGGTGCAGCTCTCTGTTTTACATCATTTTAAAGTGACGCTTGCCTCCTCTTGGGAAGGCAGGAGTCCTGCAGCAGTTTAGGGGTGCAGCTCTCTGTTTGGCATCATTTTAAAGTAACGCTTGCCTCCTCTTTGGGTGGCAGGAGTCCTGCAGCAGTTTAGGGGTGCAGCTCTCTGTTTTGCATCATTTTAAAGTAACGCCTGCCTCCTCTTTGGGTGGCAGGAGTCCTGCAGCAGTTTAGGGGTGCAGCTCTCTGTTTTGCATCATTTTAAAGTAACGCCTGCCTCCTCTTTGGGAGGCAGGAGTCCTGCAGCAGTTTAGGGGTGCAGCTCTCTGTTTTGCATCATTTTAAAGTAACGCTTGCCTCCTCTTTGGGTGGCAGGAGTCCTGCAGCAGTTTAGGGGTGCAGCTCTCTGTTTTGCATCATTTTAAAGTGACGCTTGCCTCCTCTTCGGAAGGCAGGAGTCCTGCAGCAGTTTAGGGGTGCAGCTCTCTGTTTGGCATCATTTTAAAGTAACGCTTGCCTCCTCTTTGGGTGGCAGGAGTCCTGCAGCAGTTTAGGGGTGCAGCTCTCTGTTTTGCATCATTTTAAAGTAACGCTTGCCTCCCCTTTGGGTGGCAGGAGTCCTGCAGCAGTTTAGGGGTGCAGCTCTCTGTTTTGCATCATTTTAAAGTGACGCTTGCCTCCCCTTTGGGTGGCAGGGGAGGCAGGAGTCCTGCAGCAGTTTAGGGGTGCAGCTCTCTGTTTTGCATCATTTTAAAGTAACGCTTGCCTCCCCTTTGGGTGGCAGGAGTCCTGCAGCAGTTTAGGGGTGCAGCTCTCTGTTTTGCATCATTTTAAAGTGACGCTTGCCTCCTCTTGGGAAGGCAGGAGTCCTGCAGCAGTTTAGGGGTGCAGCTCTCTGTTTTGCATCATTTTAAAGTAACACTTGCCTCCTCTTTGGGTGGCAGGAGTCATGCAGCAGTTTAGGGGTGCAGCTCTCTGTTTTGCATCATTTTAAAGTAACGCTTGCCTCCTCTTTGGGTGGCAGGAGTCCTGCAGCAGTTTAGGGGTGCAGCTCTCTGTTTTGCATCATTTTAAAGTAACGCTTGCCTCCTCTTTGGGTGGCAGGAGTCCTGCAGCAGTTTAGGGGTGCAGCTCTCTGTTTTGCATCATTTTAAAGTAACGCTTAGCTCCTCTTGGGAAGGCAGGAGTCCTGCAGCAGTTTAGGGGTGCAGCTCTCTGTTTTGCATCATTTTAAAGTAACGCTTGCCTCCTCTTGGGAAGGCAGGAGTCCTGCAGCAGTTTAGGGGTGCAGCTCTCTGTTTTGCATCATTTTAAAGTGACGCTTGCCTCCTTTTTGGGTGGCAGGAGTCTTGCAGCAGTTTAGGGGTGCAGCTCTCTGTTTTGCATCATTTTAAAGTAACGCTTGCCTCCTTTTTGGGTGGCAGGACTCCTGCAGCAGTTTAGGGGTGCAGCTCTCTGTTTTGCATCATTTTAAAGTGACGCTTGCCTCCTTTTTGGGTGGCAGGAGTCTTGCAGCAGTTTAGGGGTGCAGCTCTCTGTTTTGCATCATTTTAAAGTAACGCTTGCCTCCTCTTTGGGTGGCAGGAGTCCTGCAGCAGTTTAGGGGTGCAGCTCTCTGTTTTGCATCATTTTAAAGTGACGCTTGCCTCCTCTTGGGAAGGCAGGAGTCCGGCAGAAGTTTAGGGGTGCAGCACTCTGTTTTGCATCATTTTAAAGTAACGCTTGCCTCCTCTTTGGGTGGCAGGAGTCCTGCAGCAGTTTAGGGGTGCAGCTCTCTGTTTTGCATCATTTTAAAGTAACGCTTAGCTCCTCTTTGGGTGGCAGGAGTCCTGCAGCAGTTTAGGGGTGCAGCTCTCTGTTTTGCATCATTTTAAAGTAACGCTTAGCTCCTCTTTGGGTGGCAGGAGTCCTGCAGCAGTTTAGGGGTGCAGCTCTCTGTTTTGCATCATTTTAAAGTAACGCTTGCTTCATGTTTGGGAGGCAGGAGTCCTGCAGCAGTTTAGGGGTGCAGCTCTCTGTTTTGCATCATTTTAAAGTAACGCTTGCCTCCTCTTGGGAAGGCAGGAGTCCTGCAGCAGTTTAGGGGTGCAGCGCTCTGTTTTGCATCATTTTAAAGTGACGCTTGCCTCCTCTTGGGAAGGCAGGAGTCCTGCAGCAGTTTAGGGGTGCAGCTCTCTGTTTTGCATCATTTTAAAGTAACGCTTGCCTCCTCTTTGGGAGGCAGGAGTCCTGCAGCAGTTTAGGGGTGCAGCTCTCTGTTTAACATCATTTTAAAGTGACGCTTGCCTCCTTTTTGGGTGGCAGGAGTCTTGCAGCAGTTTAGGGGTGCAGCTCTCTGTTTTGCATCATTTTAAAGTAACGCTTGCCTCCTTTTTGGGTGGCAGGAGTCCTGCAGCAGTTTAGGGGTGCAGCTCTCTGTTTTGCATCATTTTAAAGTAACGCTTGCCTCCTCTTCGGAAGGCAGGAGTCCTGCAGCAGTTTAGGGGAGCAGTTCTCTGTTTTGCATCATTTTAAAGTGACGCTTGCCTCCCCTTTGGGTGGCAGGAGTCCTGCAGCAGTTTAGGGGTGCAGCTCTCTGTTTTGCATCATTTTAAAGTGACGCTTGCCTCCTCTTTGGGTGGCAGGAGTCCTGCTGCAGTTTAGGGGTGCAGCTCTCTGTTTTGCATCATTTTAAAGTGACGCTTGCCTCCTCTTGGGAAGGCAGGAGTCCTGCAGCAGTTTAGGGGTGCAGCTCTCTGTTTTGCATCCTTTTAAAGTAACGCTTGCCTCCTCTTGGGAAGGCAGGAGTCCTGCAGCAGTTTAGGGGTGCAGCTCTCTGTTTTGCATCATTTTAAAGTAACGCTTAGCTCCTCTTTGGGTGGCAGGAGTCCTGCAGCAGTTTAGGGGTGCAGCTCTCTGTTTTGCATCATTTTAAAGTAACGCTTGCCTCCTCTTTGGGTGGCAGGAGTCCTGCAGCAGTTTAGGGGTGCAGCTCTCTGTTTTGCATCATTTTAAAGTGACGCTTGCCTCCTCTTGGGAAGGCAGGAGTCCTGCAGCAGTTTAGGGGTGCAGCTCTCTGTTTTACATCATTTTAAAGTGACGCTTGCCTCCTCTTTGGGTGGCAGGAGTCCTGCAGCAGTTTAGGGGTGCAGCTCTCTGTTTTGCATCATTTTAAAGTAACGCTTGCCTCCTCTTTGGGTGGCAGGAGTCCTGCAGCAGTTTAGGGGTGCAGCTCTCTGTTTTACATCATTTTAAAGTGACGCTTGCCTCCTCTTTGGGTGGCAGGAGTCCTGCAGCAGTTTAGGGGTGCAGCTCTCTGTTTTGCATCATTTTAAAGTGACGCTTGCCTCCTCTTGGGAAGGCAGGAGTCCTGCAGCAGTTTAGGGGTGCAGCTCTCTGTTTTACATCATTTTAAAGTGACGCTTGCCTCCTCTTTGGGTGGCAGGAGTCCTGCAGCAGTTTAGGGGTGCAGCTCTCTGTTTTGCATCATTTTAAAGTGACGCTTGCCTCCTCTTGGGAAGGCAGGAGTCCTGCAGCAGTTTAGGGGTGCAGCTCTCTGTTTTGCATCATTTTAAAGTAACGCTTGCCTCCTCTTTGGGAGGCTGGAGTCCTGCAGCAGTTTAGGGGTGCAGCTCTCTGTTTTGCATCATTTTAAAGTAACGCTTGCCTCCCCTTTGGGTGGCAGGAGTCCTGCAGCAGTTTAGGGGTGCAGCTCTCTGTTTTGCATCATTTTAAAGTGACGCTTGCCTCCTCTTGGGAAGGCAGGAGTCCTGCAGCAGTTTAGGGGTGCAGCTCTCTGTTTTGCATCATTTTAAAGTAACACTTGCCTCCTCTTTGGGTGGCAGGAGTCATGCAGCAGTTTAGGGGTGCAGCTCTCTGTTTTGCATCATTTTAAAGTAACGCTTGCCTCCTCTTTGGGTGGCAGGAGTCCTGCAGCAGTTTAGGGGTGCAGCTCTCTGTTTTGCATCATTTTAAAGTAACGCTTGCCTCCTCTTTGGGTGGCAGGAGTCCTGCAGCAGTTTAGGGGTGCAGCTCTCTGTTTTGCATCATTTTAAAGTAACGCTTAGCTCCTCTTGGGAAGGCAGGAGTCCTGCAGCAGTTTAGGGGTGCAGCTCTCTGTTTTGCATCATTTTAAAGTAACGCTTGCCTCCTCTTGGGAAGGCAGGAGTCCTGCAGCAGTTTAGGGGTGCAGCTCTCTGTTTTGCATCATTTTAAAGTGACGCTTGCCTCCTTTTTGGGTGGCAGGAGTCTTGCAGCAGTTTAGGGGTGCAGCTCTCTGTTTTGCATCATTTTAAAGTAACGCTTGCCTCCTTTTTGGGTGGCAGGACTCCTGCAGCAGTTTAGGGGTGCAGCTCTCTGTTTTGCATCATTTTAAAGTGACGCTTGCCTCCTTTTTGGGTGGCAGGAGTCTTGCAGCAGTTTAGGGGTGCAGCTCTCTGTTTTGCATCATTTTAAAGTAACGCTTGCCTCCTCTTTGGGTGGCAGGAGTCCTGCAGCAGTTTAGGGGTGCAGCTCTCTGTTTTGCATCATTTTAAAGTGACGCTTGCCTCCTCTTGGGAAGGCAGGAGTCCGGCAGAAGTTTAGGGGTGCAGCACTCTGTTTTGCATCATTTTAAAGTAACGCTTGCCTCCTCTTTGGGTGGCAGGAGTCCTGCAGCAGTTTAGGGGTGCAGCTCTCTGTTTTGCATCATTTTAAAGTAACGCTTAGCTCCTCTTTGGGTGGCAGGAGTCCTGCAGCAGTTTAGGGGTGCAGCTCTCTGTTTTGCATCATTTTAAAGTAACGCTTAGCTCCTCTTTGGGTGGCAGGAGTCCTGCAGCAGTTTAGGGGTGCAGCTCTCTGTTTTGCATCATTTTAAAGTAACGCTTGCTTCATGTTTGGGAGGCAGGAGTCCTGCAGCAGTTTAGGGGTGCAGCTCTCTGTTTTGCATCATTTTAAAGTAACGCTTGCCTCCTCTTGGGAAGGCAGGAGTCCTGCAGCAGTTTAGGGGTGCAGCGCTCTGTTTTGCATCATTTTAAAGTGACGCTTGCCTCCTCTTGGGAAGGCAGGAGTCCTGCAGCAGTTTAGGGGTGCAGCTCTCTGTTTTGCATCATTTTAAAGTAACGCTTGCCTCCTCTTTGGGAGGCAGGAGTCCTGCAGCAGTTTAGGGGTGCAGCTCTCTGTTTAACATCATTTTAAAGTGACGCTTGCCTCCTTTTTGGGTGGCAGGAGTCTTGCAGCAGTTTAGGGGTGCAGCTCTCTGTTTTGCATCATTTTAAAGTAACGCTTGCCTCCTTTTTGGGTGGCAGGAGTCCTGCAGCAGTTTAGGGGTGCAGCTCTCTGTTTTGCATCATTTTAAAGTAACGCTTGCCTCCTCTTCGGAAGGCAGGAGTCCTGCAGCAGTTTAGGGGAGCAGTTCTCTGTTTTGCATCATTTTAAAGTGACGCTTGCCTCCCCTTTGGGTGGCAGGAGTCCTGCAGCAGTTTAGGGGTGCAGCTCTCTGTTTTGCATCATTTTAAAGTGACGCTTGCCTCCTCTTTGGGTGGCAGGAGTCCTGCTGCAGTTTAGGGGTGCAGCTCTCTGTTTTGCATCATTTTAAAGTGACGCTTGCCTCCTCTTGGGAAGGCAGGAGTCCTGCAGCAGTTTAGGGGTGCAGCTCTCTGTTTTGCATCCTTTTAAAGTAACGCTTGCCTCCTCTTGGGAAGGCAGGAGTCCTGCAGCAGTTTAGGGGTGCAGCTCTCTGTTTTGCATCATTTTAAAGTAACGCTTAGCTCCTCTTTGGGTGGCAGGAGTCCTGCAGCAGTTTAGGGGTGCAGCTCTCTGTTTTGCATCATTTTAAAGTAACGCTTGCCTCCTCTTTGGGTGGCAGGAGTCCTGCAGCAGTTTAGGGGTGCAGCTCTCTGTTTTGCATCATTTTAAAGTGACGCTTGCCTCCTCTTGGGAAGGCAGGAGTCCTGCAGCAGTTTAGGGGTGCAGCTCTCTGTTTTACATCATTTTAAAGTGACGCTTGCCTCCTCTTTGGGTGGCAGGAGTCCTGCAGCAGTTTAGGGGTGCAGCTCTCTGTTTTGCATCATTTTAAAGTAACGCTTGCCTCCTCTTTGGGTGGCAGGAGTCCTGCAGCAGTTTAGGGGTGCAGCTCTCTGTTTTACATCATTTTAAAGTGACGCTTGCCTCCTCTTTGGGTGGCAGGAGTCCTGCAGCAGTTTAGGGGTGCAGCTCTCTGTTTTGCATCATTTTAAAGTGACGCTTGCCTCCTCTTGGGAAGGCAGGAGTCCTGCAGCAGTTTAGGGGTGCAGCTCTCTGTTTTACATCATTTTAAAGTGACGCTTGCCTCCTCTTTGGGTGGCAGGAGTCCTGCAGCAGTTTAGGGGTGCAGCTCTCTGTTTTGCATCATTTTAAAGTGACGCTTGCCTCCTCTTGGGAAGGCAGGAGTCCTGCAGCAGTTTAGGGGTGCAGCTCTCTGTTTTACATCATTTTAAAGTGACGCTTGCCTCCTCTTTGGGTGGCTGGGGAGGCAGGAGTCCTGCAGCAGTTTAGGGGTGCAGCTCTCTGTTTTGCATCATTTTAAAGTAACGCTTGCCTCCTCTTGGGAAGGCAGGAGTCCTGCAGCAGTTTAGGGGTGCAGCTCTCTGTTTTACATCATTTTAAAGTAACGCTTGCCTCCTCTTTGGGTGGCAGGAGTCATGCAGCAGTTTAGGGGTGCAGCTCTCTGTTTTGCATCATTTTAAAGTGACGCTTGCCTCCTTTTTGGGTGGCAGGAGTCTTGCAGCAGTTTAGGGGTGCAGCTCTCTGTTTTGCATCATTTTAAAGTAACGCTTGCCTCCTCTTTGGGAGGCTGGAGTCCTGCAGCAGTTTAGGGGTGCAGCTCTCTGTTTTACATCATTTTAAAGTGACGCTTGCCTCCTTTTTGGGTGGCAGGAGTCTTGCAGCAGTTTAGGGGTGCAGCTCTCTGTTTTGCATCATTTTAAAGTAACGCTTGCCTCCTCTATGGGTGGCAGGAGTCCTGCTGCAGTTTAGGGGTGCAGCTCTCTGTTTTGCATCATTTTAAAGTGACGCTTGCCTCCTCTTGGGAAGGCAGGAGTCCTGCAGCAGTTTAGGGGTGCAGCTCTCTGTTTTGCATCATTTTAAAGTAACGCTTGCCTCCTCTTGGGAAGGCAGGAGTCCTGCAGCAGTTTAGGGGTGCAGCTCTCTGTTTTGCATCATTTTAAAGTAACGCTTAGCTCCTCTTTGGGTGGCAGGAGTCCTGCAGCAGTTTAGGGGTGCAGCTCTCTGTTTTGCATCATTTTAAAGTAACGCTTGCCTCCTCTTTGGGTGGCAGGAGTCCTGCAGCAGTTTAGGGGTGCAGCTCTCTGTTTTGCATCATTTTAAAGTGACGCTTGCCTCCTCTTGGGAAGGCAGGAGTCCTGCAGCAGTTTAGGGGTGCAGCTCTCTGTTTTACATCATTTTAAAGTGACGCTTGCCTCCTCTTTGGGTGGCAGGAGTCCTGCAGCAGTTTAGGGGTGCAGCTCTCTGTTTTGCATCATTTTAAAGTAACGCTTGCCTCCTCTTTGGGTGGCAGGAGTCCTGCAGCAGTTTAGGGGTGCAGCTCTCTGTTTTACATCATTTTAAAGTGACGCTTGCCTCCTCTTTGGGTGGCAGGAGTCCTGCAGCAGTTTAGGGGTGCAGCTCTCTGTTTTGCATCATTTTAAAGTGACGCTTGCCTCCTCTTGGGAAGGCAGGAGTCCTGCAGCAGTTTAGGGGTGCAGCTCTCTGTTTTACATCATTTTAAAGTGACGCTTGCCTCCTCTTTGGGTGGCAGGAGTCCTGCAGCAGTTTAGGGGTGCAGCTCTCTGTTTTGCATCATTTTAAAGTGACGCTTGCCTCCTCTTGGGAAGGCAGGAGTCCTGCAGCAGTTTAGGGGTGCAGCTCTCTGTTTTACATCATTTTAAAGTGACGCTTGCCTCCTCTTTGGGTGGCTGGGGAGGCAGGAGTCCTGCAGCAGTTTAGGGGTGCAGCTCTCTGTTTTGCATCATTTTAAAGTAACGCTTGCCTCCTCTTGGGAAGGCAGGAGTCCTGCAGCAGTTTAGGGGTGCAGCTCTCTGTTTTACATCATTTTAAAGTAACGCTTGCCTCCTCTTTGGGTGGCAGGAGTCATGCAGCAGTTTAGGGGTGCAGCTCTCTGTTTTGCATCATTTTAAAGTGACGCTTGCCTCCTTTTTGGGTGGCAGGAGTCTTGCAGCAGTTTAGGGGTGCAGCTCTCTGTTTTGCATCATTTTAAAGTAACGCTTGCCTCCTCTTTGGGAGGCTGGAGTCCTGCAGCAGTTTAGGGGTGCAGCTCTCTGTTTTACATCATTTTAAAGTGACGCTTGCCTCCTTTTTGGGTGGCAGGAGTCTTGCAGCAGTTTAGGGGTGCAGCTCTCTGTTTTGCATCATTTTAAAGTAACGCTTGCCTCCTCTTTGGGTGGCAGGAGTCTTGCAGCAGTTTAGGGGTGCAGCTCTCTGTTTTGCATCATTTTAAAGTAACGCTTGCCTCCTCTTCGGAAGGCAGGAGTCCTGCAGCAGTTTAGGGGTGCAGCTCTCTGTTTTACATCATTTTAAAGTGACGCTTGCCTCCTCTTGGGAAGGCAGGAGTCCGGCAGAAGTTTAGGGGTGCAGCGCTCTGTTTTGCATCATTTTAAAGTAACGCTTGCCTCCTCTTTGGGTGGCAGGAGTCCTGCAGCAGTTTAGGGGTGCAGCTCTCTGTTTTGCATCATTTTAAAGTAACGCTTGCCTCCTCTTTGGGTGGCAGGAGTCTTGCAGCAGTTTAGGGGTTCAGCTCTCTGTTTTGCATCATTTTAAAGTAACGCTTGCCTCCTCTTCGGAAGGCAGGAGTCCTGCAGCAGTTTAGGGGTGCAGCTCTCTGTTTTACATCATTTTAAAGTGACGCTTGCCTCCTCTTGGGAAGGCAGGAGTCCGGCAGAAGTTTAGGGGTGCAGCACTCTGTTTTGCATCATTTTAAAGTAACGCTTGCCTCCTCTTTGGGTGGCAGGAGTCCTGCAGCAGTTTAGGGGTGCAGCTCTCTGTTTTGCATCATTTGAAAGTAACGCTTGCCTCCTCTTTGGGTGGCAGGAGTCATGCAGCAGTTTAGGGGTGCAGCTCTCTGTTTTGCATCATTTTAAAGTGACGCTTGCCTCCTCTTTGGGTGGCAGGAGTCCTGCAGCAGTTTAGGGGTGCAGCTCTCTGTTTTGCATCATTTTAAAGTGACGCTTGCCTTCTCTTGGGAAGGCTGGAGTCCTGCAGCAGTTTAGGGGTGCAGCGCTCTGTTTTGCATCATTTTAAAGTGACGCTTGCCTCCTCTTTGGGTGGCAGGAGTCCTGCAGCAGTTTAGGGGTGCAGCTCTCTGTTTTGCATCATTTTAAAGTGACGCTTGCCTCCTCTTTGGGTGGCAGGAGTCCTGCAGCAGTTTAGGGGTGCAGCGCTCTGTTTTACATCATTTTAAAGTGACGCTTGCCTCCTCTTGGGAAGGCAGGAGTCCGGCAGAAGTTTAGGGGTGCAGCACTCTGTTTTGCATCATTTTAAAGTGACGCTTGCCTCCTCTTTGGGTGGGAGGAGTCCTGCAGCAGTTTAGGGGTACAGCTCTGTGTTTTGCATCATTTTAAAGTGACGCTTGCCTCCTCTTGGGAAGGCAGGAGTCCGGCAGAAGTTTAGGGGTGCAGCTCTCTGTTTTGCATCATTTTAAAGTAACGCTTGCCTCCTCTTTGGGTGGCTGGAGTCTTGCAGCAGTTTAGGGGTGCAGCTCTCTGTTTTGCATCATTTTAAAGTAACGCTTGCCTCCTCTTCGGAAGGCAGGAGTCCTGCAGCAGTTTAGGGGTGCAGCTCTCTGTTTTACATCATTTTAAAGTGACGCTTGCCTCCTCTTGGGAAGGCAGGAGTCCGGCAGAAGTTTAGGGGTGCAGCGCTCTGTTTTGCATCATTTTAAAGTAACGCTTGCCTCCTCTTTGGGTGGCAGGAGTCCTGCAGCAGTTTAGGGGTGCAGCGCTCTGTTTTACATCATTTTAAAGTGACGCTTGCCTCCTCTTGGGAAGGCAGGAGTCCGGCAGAAGTTTAGGGGTGCAGCGCTCTGTTTTGCATCATTTTAAAGTAACGCTTGCCTCCTCCTTGGGTGGCAGGAGTCCTGCAGCAGTTTAGGGGTGCAGCTCTCTGTTTTGCATCATTTTAAAGTAACGCTTGCCTCCTCTTTGGGTGGCAGGAGTCTTGCAGCAGTTTAGGGGTGCAGCTCTCTGTTTTGCATCATTTTAAAGTAACGCTTGCCTCCTCTTCGGAAGGCAGGAGTCCTGCAGCAGTTTAGGGGTGCAGCTCTCTGTTTTACATCATTTTAAAGTGACGCTTGCCTCCTCTTGGGAAGGCAGGAGTCCGGCAGAAGTTTAGGGGTGCAGCACTCTGTTTTGCATCATTTTAAAGTAACGCTTGCCTCCTCTTTGGGTGGCAGGAGTCCTGCAGCAGTTTAGGGGTGCAGCTCTCTGTTTTGCATCATTTGAAAGTAACGCTTGCCTCCTCTTTGGGTGGCAGGAGTCATGCAGCAGTTTAGGGGTGCAGCTCTCTGTTTTGCATCATTTTAAAGTGACGCTTGCCTCCTCTTTGGGTGGCAGGAGTCCTGCAGCAGTTTAGGGGTGCAGCTCTCTGTTTTGCATCATTTTAAAGTGACGCTTGCCTTCTCTTGGGAAGGCTGGAGTCCTGCAGCAGTTTAGGGGTGCAGCGCTCTGTTTTGCATCATTTTAAAGTGACGCTTGCCTCCTCTTTGGGTGGCAGGAGTCCTGCAGCAGTTTAGGGGTGCAGCTCTCTGTTTTGCATCATTTTAAAGTGACGCTTGCCTCCTCTTTGGGTGGCAGGAGTCCTGCAGCAGTTTAGGGGTGCAGCGCTCTGTTTTACATCATTTTAAAGTGACGCTTGCCTCCTCTTGGGAAGGCAGGAGTCCGGCAGAAGTTTAGGGGTGCAGCACTCTGTTTTGCATCATTTTAAAGTGACGCTTGCCTCCTCTTTGGGTGGGAGGAGTCCTGCAGCAGTTTAGGGGTACAGCTCTGTGTTTTGCATCATTTTAAAGTGACGCTTGCCTCCTCTTGGGAAGGCAGGAGTCCGGCAGAAGTTTAGGGGTGCAGCTCTCTGTTTTGCATCATTTTAAAGTGACGCTTGCCTCCTCTTTGGGTGGCAGGAGTCCTGCAGCAGTTTAGGGGTGCAGCTCTCTGTTTTACATCATTTTAAAGTGACGCTTGCCTCCTCTTTGGGTGGCAGGAGTCCTGCAGCAGTTTAGGGGTGCAGCTCTCTGTTTTGCATCATTTTAAAGTGACGCTTGCCTCCTCTTTGGGTGGCAGGAGTCATGCAGCAGTTTAGGGGTGCAGCTCTCTGTTTTACATCATTTGAAAGTAACGCTTGCCTCCTCTTGGGAAGGCAGGAGTCCTGCAGCAGTTTAGGGGTGCAGCTCTCTGTTTTGCATCATTTTAAAGTGACGCTTGCCTCCTCTTGGGAAGGCAGGAGTCCTGCAGCAGTTTAGGGGTGCAGCTCTCTTTTTACATCATTTTAAAGTGACGCTTGCCTCCTCTTGGGAAGGCAGGAGTCCTGCAGCAGTTTAGGGGTGCAGCTCTCTGTTTTGCATCATTTTAAAGTGACGCTTGCCTCCTTTTTGGGTGGCAGGAGTCTTGCAGCAGTTTAGGGGTGCAGCTCTCTATTTTACATCATTTTAAAGTAACGCTTGCCTCCTCTTGGGAAGGCAGGAGTCCGGCAGAAGTTTAGGGGTGCAGCTCTCTGTTTTACATCATTTTAAAGTGACGCTTGCCTCCTCTTGGGAAGGCAGGAGTCCGGCAGCAGTTTAGGGGTGCAGCTCTCTGTTTTGCATCATTTTAAAGTGACGCTTGCCTCCTCTTGGGAAGGCAGGAGTCCTGCAGCAGTTTAGGGGTGCAGCTCTCTGTTTTACATCATTTTAAAGTGACGCTTGCCTCCTCTTTGGGTGGCAGGAGTCCTGCAGCAGTTTAGGGGTGCAGCTCTCTGTTTTGCATCATTTTAAAGTGACGCTTGCCTCCTCTTTGGGTGGCAGGAGTCCTGCAGCAGTTTAGGGGTGCAGCGCTCTGTTTTGCATCATTTTAAAGTGACGCTTGCCTCCTCTTTGGGTGGCAGGAGTCATGCAGCAGTTTAGGGGTGCAGCACTCTGTTTTGCATCATTTTAAAGTAACACTTGCCTCCTCTTTGGGTGGCAGGAGTCCCGCAGCAGTTTAGGGGTGCAGCTCTCTGTTTTGCATCATTTTAAAGTAACGCTTGCCTCCTCTTTGGGTGGAGGAATCCTGCAGCAGTTTAGGGGTGCAGCGCTCTGTTTTGCATCATTTTAAAGTGACGCTTGCCTCCTCTTCGGAAGGCAGGAGTCCTGCAGCAGTTTAGGGGTGCAGCTCTCTGTTTTGCATCATTTTAAAGGAACGCTTGCCTCCTCTTTGGGTGGCAGGAGTCCTGCAGCAGTTTAGGGGTGCAGCGCTCTGTTTTGCATCATTTTAAAGTGACGCTTGCCTCCTCTTTGGGAGGCAGGAGTCCTGCAGCAGTTTAGGGGTGCAGCTCTCTGTTTTGCATCATTTTAAAGTAACGCTTGCCTCCTCTTTGGGAGGCAGGAGTCCTGCAGCAGTTTAGGGGTGCAGCTCTCTGTTTTGCATCATTTTAAAGTAACGCTTGCCTCCTCTTCGGAAGGCAGGAGTCCTGCAGCAGTTTAGGGGTGCAGCTCTCTATTTTACATCATTTTAAAGTAACGCTTGCCTCCTCTTTGGGAGGCAGGAGTCCTGCAGCAGTTTAGGGGAGCAGTTCTCTGTTTTGCATCATTTTAAATTGACGCTTGCCTCCTCTTGGGAAGGCAGGAGTCCTGCAGCAGTTTAGGGGTGCAGCTCTCTGTTTTGCATCATTTTAAAGTAACGCCTGCCTCCTCTTTGGGTGGCAGGAGTCCTGCAGCAGTTTAGGGGTGCAGCTCTCTGTTTTGCATCATTTTAAAGTAACGCCTGCCTCCTCTTTGGGTGGCAGGAGTCCTGCAGCAGTTTAGGGGTGCAGCTCTCTGTTTTGCATCATTTTAAAGTAACGCTTGCTTCATCTTTGGGAGGCAGGAGTCCTGCAGCAGTTTAGGGGTGCAGCTCTCTGTTTTGCATCATTTTAAAGGAACGCTTGCCTCCTCTTTGGGTGGCAGGAGTCCTGCAGCAGTTTAGGGGTGCAGCTCTCTGTTTTGCATCATTTTAAAGTAACGCTTGCCTCCTCTTGGGAAGGCAGGAGTCCTGCAGCAGTTTAGGGGTGCAGCTCTCTGTTTTGCATCATTTTAAAGTAACGCTTGCCTCCTCTTTGGGTGGCAGGAGTCCTGCAGCAGTTTAGGGGTGCAGCTCTCTGTTTTGCATCATTTTAAAGTAACGCTTGCCTCCTCTTTGGGAGGCAGGAGTCCTGCAGCAGTTTAGGGGTGCAGCTCTCTGTTTTGCATCATTTTAAAGTGACGCTTGCCTCCTCTTCGGAAGGCAGGAGTCCTGCAGCAGTTTAGGGGTGCAGCTCTCTGTTTTGCATCATTTTAAAGTAACGCTTGCCTCCTCTTTGGGAGGCAGGAGTCCTGCAGCAGTTTAGGGGTGCAGCTCTCTGTTTTGCATCATTTTAAAGTGACGCCTGCCTCCTCTTTGGGTGGCAGGAGTCCTGCAGCAGTTTAGGGGTGCAGCTCTCTGTTTTGCATCATTTTAAAGTAACGCTTGCCTCCTCTTTGGGAGGCAGGAGTCCTGCAGCAGTTTAGGGGTGCAGCTCTCTGTTATGCATCATTTTAAAGTAACGCTTGCCTCATCTTTGGGAGGCAGGAGTCCTGCAGCAGTTTAGGGGTGCAGCTCTCTGTTTTGCATCATTTTAAAGTAACGCTTGCCTCCTCTTTGGGTGGCAGGAGTCCTGCAGCAGTTTAGGGGTGCAGCGCTCTGTTTTGCATCATTTTAAAGTAACGCCTGCCTCCTCTTTGGGTGGCAGGAGTCCTGCAGCAGTTTAGGGGTGCAGCTCTCTGTTTTGCATCATTTTAAAGTAACGCTTGCCTCCTCTTTGGGTGGAGGAATCCTGCAGCAGTTTAGGGGTGCAGCGCTCTGTTTTGCATCATTTTAAAGGAACGCTTGCCTCCTCTTTGGAAGGCAGGAGTCCTGCAGCAGTTTAGGGGTGCAGCGCTCTGTTTTGCATCATTTTAAAGTGACGCTTGCCTCATCTTTGGGTGGCAGGAGTCCTGCAGCAGTTTAGGGGTGCAGCTCTCTGTTTTGCATCATTTTAAAGTAACGCTTGCCTCCTCTTTGGGTGGCAGGAGTCCTGCAGCAGTTTAGGGGTGCAGCTCTCTGTTTTGCATCATTTTAAAGTAACGCTTGCCTCCTCTTTGGGAGGCAGGAGTCCTGCAGCAGTTTAGGGGTGCAGCGCTCTGTTTTGCATCATTTTAAAGTAACGCCTGCCTCCTCTTTGGGAGGCAGGAGTCCTGCAGCAGTTTAGGGGTGCAGCTCTCTGTTTTGCATCATTTTAAAGTAACGCTTGCCTCCTCTTGGGAAGGCAGGAGTCCTGCAGCAGTTTAGGGGTGCAGCTCTCTGTTTTGCATCATTTTAAAGTGACGCTTGCCTCCTCTTTGGGTGGCAGGAGTCCTGCAGCAGTTTAGGGGTGCAGCTCTCTGTTTTGCATCATTTTAAAGTAACGCCTGCCTCCTCTTTGGGAGGCAGGAGTCCTGCAGCAGTTTAGGGGTGCAGCTCTCTGTTTTGCATCATTTTAAAGTGACGCTTGCCTCCTCTTCGGAAGGCAGGAGTCCTGCAGCAGTTTAGGGGTGCAGCTCTCTATTTTACATCATTTTAAAGTGACGCTTGCCTCCTCTTTGGGAGGCAGGAGTCCTGCAGCAGTTTAGGGGTGCAGCTCTCTGTTTTGCATCATTTTAAAGTGACGCTTGCTTCCTCTTTGGGTGGCAGGACTCCTGCAGCAGTTTAGGGGTGCAGCTCTCTGTTTTGCATCATTTTAAAGTAACGCTTGCTTCATCTTTGGGAGGCAGGAGTCCTGCAGCAGTTTAGGGGTGCAGCGCTCTGTTTTGCATCATTTTAAAGTAACGCTTGCTTCATCTTTGGGAGGCAGGAGTCCTGCAGCAGTTTAGGGGTGCAGCTCTCTGTTTTGCATCATTTTAAAGTAACGCTTGCCTCCTCTTTGGGAGGCAGGAGTCCTGCAGCAGTTTAGGGGTGCAGCTCTCTGTTTTGCATCATTTTAAAGTGACGCTTGCCTCCTCTTCGGAAGGCAGGAGTCCTGCAGCAGTTTAGGGGTGCAGCTCTCTGTTTTGCATCATTTTAAAGTGACGCTTGCCTCCTCTTCGGAAGGCAGGAGTCCTGCAGCAGTTTAGGGGTGCAGCTCTCTATTTTACATCATTTTAAAGTGACGCTTGCCTCCTCTTTGGAAGGCAGGAGTCCTGCAGCAGTTTAGGGGTGCAGCTCTCTGTTTTGCATCATTTTAAAGTGACGCTTGCCTCCTCTTCGGAAGGCAGGAGTCCTGCAGCAGTTTAGGGGTGCAGCTCTCTATTTTACATCATTTTAAAGTGACGCTTGCCTCCTCTTTGGGAGGCAGGAGTCCTGCAGCAGTTTAGGGGTGCAGCTCTCTGTTTTGCATCATTTTAAAGTGACGCTTGCTTCCTCTTTGGGTGGCTGGGGAGGCAGAAGTCCTGCAGCAGTTTAGGGGTGCAGCGCTCTGTTTTGCATCATTTTAAAGTAACGCTTGCCTCCTCTTTGGGTGGCAGGAGTCCTGCAGCAGTTTAGGGGTGCAGCGCTCTGTTTTGCATCATTTTAAAGGAACGCTTGCCTCCTCTCTGGGTGGCAGGAGTCCTGCAGCAGTTTAGGGGTGCAGCTCTCTGTTTTGCATCATTTTAAAGTGACGCTTGCCTCCTCTTTGGGTGGCAGGAGTCCTGCAGCAGTTTAGGGGTGCAGCTCTCTGTTTTGCATCATTTTAAAGTGACGCTTGCTTCCTCTTTGGGTGGCTGGGGAGGCAGAAGTCCTGCAGCAGTTTAGGGGTGCAGCGCTCTGTTTTGCATCATTTTAAAGTAACGCTTGCCTCCTCTTTGGGTGGCAGGAGTCCTGCAGCAGTTTAGGGGTGCAGCGCTCTGTTTTGCATCATTTTAAAGGAAGGCTTGCCTCCTCTTTGGGTGGCAGGAGTCCTGCAGCAGTTTAGGGGTGCAGCACTCTGTTTTGCATCATTTTAAAGGAACGCTTGCCTCCTCTCTGGGTGGCAGGAGTCCTGCAGCAGTTTAGGGGTGCAGCTCTCTGTTTTGCATCATTTTAAAGTAACGCTTGCCTCTTCTTGGGAAGGCAGGAGTCCTGCAGCAGTTTAGGGGTGCAGCTCTCTGTTTTGCATCATTTTAAAGTAACGCTTGCCTCCTCTTTGGGTGGCAGGAGTCCTGCAGCAGTTCAGGGGTGCAGCGCTCTGTTTTGCATCATTTTAAAGGAAGGCTTGCCTCCTCTTTGGGTGGCAGGAGTCCTGCAGCAGTTTAGGGGTGCAGCGCTCTGTTTTGCATCATTTTAAAGTAACGCCTGCCTCCTCTTTGGGAGGCAGGAGTCCTGCAGCAGTTTAGGGGTGCAGCTCTCTGTTTTGCATCATTTTAAAGTGACGCTTGCCTCCTCTTCGGAAGGCAGGAGTCCTGCAGCAGTTTAGGGGTGCAGCTCTCTATTTTACATCATTTTAAAGTGACGCTTGCCTCCTCTTTGGGAGGCAGGAGTCCTGCAGCAGTTTAGGGGTGCAGCTCTCTGTTTTGCATCATTTTAAAGTGACGCTTGCTTCCTCTTTGGGTGGCTGGGGAGGCAGAAGTCCTGCAGCAGTTTAGGGGTGCAGCGCTCTGTTTTGCATCATTTTAAAGTAACGCTTGCTTCATCTTTGGGAGGCAGGAGTCCTGCAGCAGTTTAGGGGTGCAGCTCTCTGTTTTGCATCATTTTAAAGTAACGCTTGCCTCCTCTTTGGGAGGCAGGAGTCCTGCAGCAGTTTAGGGGTGCAGCTCTCTGTTTTGCATCATTTTAAAGTGACGCTTGCCTCCTCTTCGGAAGGCAGGAGTCCTGCAGCAGTTTAGGGTTGCAGCTCTCTGTTTTGCATCATTTTAAAGTGACGCTTGCCTCCTCTTCGGAAGGCAGGAGTCCTGCAGCAGTTTAGGGGTGCAGCTCTCTATTTTACATCATTTTAAAGTGACGCTTGCCTCCTCTTTGGAAGGCAGGAGTCCTGCAGCAGTTTAGGGGTGCAGCTCTCTGTTTTGCATCATTTTAAAGTGACGCTTGCCTCCTCTTCGGAAGGCAGGAGTCCTGCAGCAGTTTAGGGGTGCAGCTCTCTATTTTACATCATTTTAAAGTGACGCTTGCCTCCTCTTTGGGAGGCAGGAGTCCTGCAGCAGTTTAGGGGTGCAGCTCTCTGTTTTGCATCATTTTAAAGTGACGGTTGCTTCCTCTTTGGGTGGCTGGGGAGGCAGAAGTCCTGCAGCAGTTTAGGGGTGCAGCGCTCTGTTTTGCATCATTTTAAAGTAACGCTTGCCTCCTCTTTGGGTGGCAGGAGTCCTGCAGCAGTTTAGGGGTGCAGCGCTCTGTTTTGCATCATTTTAAAGGAACGCTTGCCTCCTCTCTGGGTGGCAGGAGTCCTGCAGCAGTTTAGGGGTGCAGATCTCTGTTTTGCATCATTTTAAAGTAACGCTTGCCTCCTCTTTGGGTGGCAGGAGTCCTGCAGCAGTTTAGGGGTGCAGCGCTCTGTTTTGCATCATTTTAAAGGAAGGCTTGCCTCCTCTTTGGGTGGCAGGAGTCCTGCAGCAGTTTAGGGGTGCAGCTCTCTGTTTTGCATCATTTTAAAGGAACGCTTGCCTCCTCTTTGGGTGGCAGGAGTCCTGCAGCAGTTTAGGGGTGCAGCTCTCTGTTTTGCATCATTTTAAAGGAACGCTTGCCTCCTCTTTGGGTGGCAGGAGTCCTGCAGCAGTTTAGGGGTGCAGCGCTCTGTTTTGCATCATTTTAAAGTAACGCTTGCTTCATCTTTGGGAGGCAGCAGTCCTGCAGCAGTTTAGGGGTGCATCGCTCTGTTTTGCATCATTTTAAAGGAACGCTTGCCTCTTCTTTGGGAGGCAGGAGTCCTGCAGAAGTTTAGTGTTGAAGCTCTTCTTCACCTGGCTTCTGACAATAGTGTACTTATCGTGCAGAACCAAATGCACCAACTTGGTATCTCCCTTTCAACTTTCACAACTGTAACATTTGAGGGATCACAAGAATCCCACCTTGCCCCTCCCACTCTTTGATCTTCAAACTGAACCCCTGAGTGAGAACTTCTCCAAGCAGGTGCAGACTTCCACCAGTATGTTGATGGTTCACACCTCACACCTACATGAGTGACAGCTCGGATCACATTGACACTCTTGCCCAATGGCTATTTGACGTTGGATTGCGATTGTTCTTATAAATCCCTTAATCTGGGCATTGAAATTAAGGACAGCATTTACGGCCTCATTTACTATATTTAGACGCACTGCACCACAACAAACCTTCCTGCATGCATAGAAAGAGGAAATAGAGAGGTGAAATAAAAGTATCTCTCCACGTTGCGCCTCCTCAAGCCTCCCCTGAGGAGGCCAGGGATTCTGGCACATTCCAAAGTTTTCTAAATGTTGTAAATCTGGGAATGCGCCACGTTCCATGGATGTGGCGTGGGAACACCCACAGCAGCTCCCACGGAACGCCCCATTCATGCGTGAAAGGAAAACACATTTACAAGGCAACGAAAAGCCACGCAGGGTAACTTTACATGACCTTGTAAATATGGGGAAGCCCATTGCGCTGCCGCTGCGTGAATAAAAGTGACGGCGCAATGGGCTCGTGAATATGCCCCTCAATGTACAAGACTTCAAGCGAACCTGCTCTGTGACATCAGACCCTTCCCCCCCAATAGGATTTGAGACACAGCCTCTGATGACATCATTCATAGAGTAGGGCACGCCTCTGGCCTTACTACATAACAACTAATCCCTCTCGAGGCTGCACTTTACTTGCCACCAGGCTGATCTTTATTCTCATCAAATGCACTTAAACTAATTTGGACAATTTAACTAATGTCATTTCAGTTATGATGCAATAACCTAAAAAACTTTGTTTCAGTTTAATAATAAATACCAATCTCTATGGATTTGACTGATAAACCAACACAGTTTATCTTCCCTTATCAAAAGTAATCAAACTCCCCCACTACAGGTCAGCTCCATCCAACCCAATGATTCGGAGTCATGCACTACAAGATGCTATTCACAAACCTGCACCAGCCTCTCCTACCTTTTCTCTCTGGTGATCGCCACAATCAAGGCTGGAACCAGTCAGCTGGAACCTCAGGAAAAGGGCAAATTGAAGCTTGGAGTGTCCCTGGTTCCCAAGCTGGAGGTCAGCCGAATGATCCTTGGAGTTCATGTCTTTGTCCAAGGTACAAGAGGGAAAGCAGGTCAGCCTATGACAGGACAGGATTTTTTGCAGTTAAGTTCCTATGCACAGCCCAGCTGGTCAACCTGCCGGAGATGTGAACAGAACTCTTTGCATGCCAGAGTCTGTGAGCAGAACCCTCCACACACCGAAAGCCCTTTTCTCAGGTTGGGGCAAGTTCCCTCCTTATCAAAGGAGTTATCAAGCTCCCAGGTGGCAGCTGGAAGCTTGTGCAAAGGGCCTCTAGAGCAGGCTTCTCCAACGAGTAGCTAGTGAGCTCCTGGTAGCTCTCCAGCTCCCTGCACATACCCCTCCTGTGTGAAGCTCAGGGAACTAAATTAGAAGCTTTTGCTTGGCCGAACGTATTCCAAAATTGAAACGCATGTATTTGAGAGGAAAGTGTGTGTATTTTCAGAACTCATTAAGTTGATGCTTCGGGAAAATGGCTGGATTTCCAAAATATATTTAAAGCTGATAGTTGAGTGTTAGAAATAAAATGGTGCTGGGGAGATGTATCACTCTCATCATTACCTTTGTGCACTCCATCTATGCCTGTTATGTGCACCCCTTGTTGAGGCATTCCACATTGACAATGTATTTCTTGCATTACTGCTGGCATCCATGCCAGATGCACTGAGGTGGTCACTGCTGTTTATCTCACATAAGGCAGCCACTAATGTAATTGCGTCTTATGTGGATACCATTCCATCTCTAATAATAGCTCAGGAGGATTTTCATTGATCATAAGTAGCAATTATTACAGAAAACGTTGACGATCCCTGCTCTACAGGCTTTACGCAAGTATTTAGCCACTTTATAAAAGTACCAGTTCTAGAATATGTATTACAAATCCAACTTTACCAGTGAAACGCGGGCATATTTACAGGAAGTGAACGCCACCAGAACGTCACTTTTTCCGACGTTCTGCTGGCATTACCTACTTAGCCTTATTTACAAGGCGGCGTTAAGCCACTGTAAATAATGCCCCAATCCACGAAACACTTATTGTGAAAGGTGCGTGCAATGGGTGTTGCAGTGGGCATTCCCCTGCAACAACCATTGTTTTTTTAAACTGTCCCATATTTAGGCCCAAGGGTTTGTTATAAATAGTTTCAAAAAGTCAAATAATGAACTCTGTAGGTGTTTCCTAAGTAGAGACAATAATTTTAAATGGAATACTGTATCTCAATGCTTTCCTTTAAAACAGTTACCCCTGCTACATAGAAAACAGTCTTTTGGGCCTTTTCATTGTAAGGACACATTTAAAATTAAATAAACTTTTACATGTCTTACATTTAAATACCATGCTCCCTGCCTCATAAGCAATAAGGCTGACAAAAGAGTGACTTATTAACATTGAAATGGTGTGTTTAGGCCAGTCAAAAGGGGTCATCTTGACTGATCAAATTTGCAGTTAAAACACCTGCAGCACTGTGCTACACGTGACAGGCTTCACACTTTATGCACAAGTCTTACGGGAATTTATGAAAATACCCAAAAGAGTAACATTGCAGAGTGTAAATCCTGTAAGATACAGTTTACATGACTGGGTTAGGCCGTTCTCGATTAACAGATTTCAGAGCATTTTAAGTGGTACAAGTCCATAAATTGTTTTAGGGTTCACACCATATTCTATATAGCAAATCCAGCTCCTAGAAGCCCTGCATCCCAATATCAGCCCGATGGTAGCATTTGCTATTCTTAAAGTGGCTAAACGGCATGTACCTGTTTTGGAAAACAGACACCTAGGTACTTTTCCATTTGTTTTCCTGGTTGTTGGACTTGGGCCTCCCCGGCTCCTTCTCTTTCTTTTCCTAAACTCCTGATGATAGCAGCTAAGATCCAATGTTTCTCACCTTATCCGTCTGGCAAATCAGTCACAACATGAAATCAATATTGAATCAAGTTCTTGTGTCTTCACAGCTAAGGGAGTGGTTCAATCAAAACACTACACAAAAGAAAAATACTGTTTGAAGCTTAGAATGGAGATAATTTGTACTAACCAAGTTTAATATAGGAAATAACCAAAGCTCAACCCCAGGAAAGAACCAACCACATCAACTACACTTACAAAATATGATATTTCATTTGTATGTGTAACACCTGCATCGCACGGATGATGGTATCCTGGCGTGGAATAGAAAGTTAGTGTCTGAAGGTTCGAAACGAAAGTAGTTAAAACAGCAGATTTTTAGTATCTTCCTAAATTCTGAGAGAGATCCAGCAGAACAAACAGAGAGAGGAGGTTCACTGAAGATGAATCTGCTCAGTTTATTTGCCAAAAACCTCATTTCCTTTGATGTCTGGTAGTGATGGACAGGATGTCACTGCAATGTGTTATGGATGTGCTCTTTTGGCAGATCTGTCTCGCCTCAGACCATTGATGGGATGTACCAGGAGGGCGCCCTCACTTTATACGCATGTGATATATATAAATATCTATGCAGCCGGTGGAGCAAAGGAATGGCACTCGGTCACCTGAATGCTCATCACCTCAAAGGATTCCTGACCATCAACGTCTTTCCCTTGGGCCTTGGGGACGACTAGATATCAATACTCCAGTTTTGTCTGGATCTCCCGATGGGGAGGGTGATCCAGTTTCCGGAACCAGATAGTGTTTATGACACATGGGTGGGAATCATGCCTTCTGCGATCTGCCCAACCGGCTCTGATAGGCGCTGGGTACCAGCAGCTTAAGGGCTAAATCAGTGACAACAGCAGTCAGCCCCCAGACCTTGTGCTTCCCTCCAAAGAAGACAGGTACAGTGTAGGCGTAGCGTCCATGCATGCGGAAATGGGTGTAGCCCTGGTTAGCCTCTGAGCAAAGGTCCGGGATAGTGAGAGTAAAGATGTATTCCACCTGGGGAGGAGAGAAGAAGATACCACATGAATAGCAAGCGGTCCAGAAAGTTGGGCATTTTCAGTACATATTTAATCACAATTAGATATAGGTAGATAAACATCATGAATTAGAGTTTGGTGGACGGCTTACTTCTACATAAATGTGGTGGATATCTTATCCACTGTATCACAGGTACATTATAGCCGATTGAACTTGTGATAATGCTGGTGCGATATTTGTCCGTCTGTGGTGGAGTAATCAGTCTGTCAAACTCTAATTCAAGGACAAAGTCCCTACTCAAAACTCAATACACCTGTACAGACACAATCAAAGATGTGTGAACAAACAAGTTACATATAAGTAGAAAAGGTCAGCCTTACAGTTAAGGGCACATGCTGACCATTGGCGAGTACAACACCCCAAAACTCTGGGCCCTCCTGAATCTCAGGGCACCATTATCCATCACACCCTGCGGAACTGGCTGAACATGAAAACTTGCTTAGACCCTAATATTGAACGGTTCATCACCCTCCTATCTGAGTGACTGCGACAGAGGAAGACTGGCTCTTTCCTATGTGAACTGCGAGATCTCCTGTGGTCCCTCCAGTCTCCGGGACCTCATCATAACATAATATAATATAGCATAACAGAGACATACTTATTTTGCACTCCATCCATCATCTCCTTGTGTTTGCTTTGTTCGCCCTAAGTTGTCAGGGTATGCCTAGACGAGGGTCCTTTGCTCACTTTGCCACTGGAATCAAGCTATCCAGGCTGATGAGGGCTGAAAGCCCGAAACCGGTCCTTGGATGCTTATTTCCTGTCCAGGAAAGACCTGACTTGGCAGTTCGGGCTGGACTGTTCCCATGAGGCACAGGGTCAAGACTGATTTGCATATGGCGGAGTCTGAACTGGGTTGGTGGAGTGAGCTAAAGAACCATGATGGATTCAACCCAGATCTATGACTGGGGGGGGTGTCTGAAAGGTTTCCGCACTCCGTCCATCATCTCCTTATGTTTGCTTTGTTCGCCCTAAGTTGTCAGGGTATGGCCAGACGAGGGTCCTTCGCTCACTTTGCCACTGGATTCAAGCTATCCTGGCTGATGAGGTGTGTTACCCTGAAACCAGTTCTAGGATGCTTATTTCCTGTCCAGGGAAGACCTGGCTTGGCAGTTCGGGCTGGACTGATCGCATGAGGCACAGGGTCAAGACTGATTTGCATATGGCGGGGTCTGAACTGGGGTGGTGGAGTGAGCTAAAGAACGATGATGGATTCAACCAAGATCTGTGACTGGGGGGGGGGGAGTGTCTGAAAGGTTCCAGCGCTCCGTCCATCATCTCCTTGTGTTTACCTCTTTGAGAAGCACACCACACCGGTCATCTTGGATCTGATTAACAGATTAACAGAAGCTGAAGAGTCAAGGCTCACTCCTGGAGGGGATGTGGTGTAGAGTATATCGTTCATGCCGCACAAATATTACTCACAATAAATACATTTGGCTGTTTTGGCAACAGAGCAATACAACTCAATGCATAACAAAGCAACACGATTCACTGGTACAACCTCTAAACAAGAAAGTATCTGCTGTACATTCAAGCATAAAAAGCATGCACAGCCCTTTGTAGAGCCCAGAGGGGAGAAAGGACGGAAGATTCATCGGGGACAGTGAAACAAAAAATACGCCCAAAAATATAAAATGGTTGCGTGTGAAAAAGACACAAAAACAACTAGTAAAATAGACAGCAAATGTAAAGATCATTTGCAAAGAAGAACAATAGTTTCAATCTGCATGAGGTCTAATCCCATTACTAATCCCTTTGTTTCAATTACTGCATGATTGATGTTACAGTATTAATGTAACCCAGTCCCAAACAGAAACTAATTTGAGTGTGATAGGGAATGTATCTGTTTGTACGTTCTTTAGCTTTGGACTCTATGAGCGAGCGAAGCCGCCTGACCTAGCAATGGCGGCCTTCACTTGGCTGGCAAGCAGAATTGTCTCATACATGGCAGTTTTCCAAGGATAAACTGAGAAACACTAAATGTGATACTACTAAAACTAAGAGTGATACTAGCCTCTCCCACAGTTATCTGTGTAGTGCTTTTGTTCTGTACAGCAACATATCAGAAATATACGGAAAAACACACCTTGGACTGATCCTGGGCACTGAGCCAGAATTGCCTCCTAGAAGGAGAAGGTTAGCAATGAGTTATGGGAGGAGAAGATTAAGATACTACACTGGAGTAAACGGTTAGAGTGGTGCTCTTGAAAATGAAGGCTAAGATGTATCCACGGGGAATAAGGATAGGATGCTAACATGGGAGGACCTAGGCTAGGGCGGTGTCCTGGACGGATAAGGCTAAGATAGTGCACTCCGGCAGGAGTAAATTGGTGTCCTGGAAGGCTAAGGCTATTGTGAACGCAGGGGAGGATAGGCCTAGGACGGTGTATAAGCCTGGTACAAAATGCATGCTTGAAGGAACTCGCTGGGGGAGCAACCCTTGACCCTTCCAGGTAGGTCGCTCCCCCTCCGCACAGCACCGCCTGTGCCCGTTCTCTCCCTCGCTACCCCCGTGTCTCTCTGCCCGGTTTTTCCATCTGCTCCTCTCGTAACTCCCGTTTTACCTTCTGTTGCTTGGCTGCCCCTGCATTTCTGTGACCTTTCTGCCCTTTCTTGGGACCTTTGTGCCTCGGTGCCACTCGTTTCCCCCCGTTTTTTTGTGACCTTTTCTGCCCTTTCCTGGGACCTTTGTGCCTCTGTGCCAGTCGTTTCCCCCTGTATTCTTGTGACATTTTGCCTTCTGTTTTCTTCCTCGCCACCTCCCCGCTGCGTCCACGGCGGCCCAGACCCCCTGACTGCCCATTCGCTACCCCACCTCCCGCCTACCAGCTGCTCCTCCCTCCCACCTACCCATATAGGACGGCCGCTGCGCGGTGAGGAGAGCGACCCTTGACCATTACAGGTAGGTCGCTCCTCCTTCGCACAGCACCGCCTGTGCCCGTTCTCTCCCTCACTACCCCTGTGTCTCTCTGCCCGGTTTTTCTTTCTGCTCCCCTCGCGACCCTGTGTCTCTCTGCACCGTTTTGCCTTCTGTTGCTTGGCTGCCCCTGCATTTCTGTGACCTTTTTGCCCTTTCTTGGGACCTTTCTGCCTCTGTGCCACTCGTTTCCCTCTGTTTTTTGTGACCTTTCTGCCCTTTCTTGGGACCTTTATGCTTCTGTGCCACTCGTTTCCCCCCGTTTTTTGTGACCTTTCTGCCCCTTCTTGTGACCTTTCTGCCCTCTGTGCCACTCGTTTCCCCCTGTTTTTTTGTGACCTTTCTGCCCTTTCCTGTGAGCTTTCTGCCTCTGTGCCACTCGTTTCCGCCCCTTTTTTGTGACCTTTCTGCCCTTTCTTGGGACCTTTCTGCCTCTGTGCCACTCGTTTCCCCCCGTTTTTTGTGACCTTTCTGCCCTTTACTGTGAGCTTTCTGCCTCTGTGACACTTGTTTCCGCCCGTTTTTTGCGACCTTTCTGCCCTTTCTTGGGACCTTTCTGCCTCTGTGCCTCTCGTTTCCGCCCGTTTTCTGTGACCTTTCTGCCCTTTCTTGGGACCATTCTGCTTCTGTGACACTCGTTTCCCCCCGTTTTTTTGTGACCTTTCTGCCCTTTCTTGTGACCTATATGCTTCTGTGCCACTCGTTTCCGCCCGTTTTTTGTAACCTTTCTGCCCTTTCTTGTGACCTTTCTGCCTCTGTGCCACTTGTTTCCCCCCGTTTTTTGTGTCCTTTTCTGCCCTTTCTCGTGACCTTTGTGCCTCTGTGGCACTCATTTCCCCGTTTTTTGTGACCTTTCTGCACTTTTTTGTGACCTTTGACCCTGCTTGCAGGCAGGTCGCCCCCACGCCACTGCTCGTCACCTGAGTGCCTGGTTCCTGCCTCCCTGCTGCCTCCTTGTTTCCTGGGTTTTTTCCTCCACTCTGCCCTGTGCGCCAGTTCCCCCTGTCCCCCCCGCCGCTCCCGATCCGGCCCTTTCCCGCCGCTGTTTCCCGCCGGCCCGCCCCCCGCACATCCATTCGCCTCCCAGCTCCAGCCTCCCTGCTGCTCCTCCCTCCCAAGCCACCTCATATACAGGCCGAGACGCAGCCGTGCACTGGCCGCGCACAGCTGGTGCGCTGCTGGTGCGCCGTAGGCACGCCTAAGGCAAGCCCGTCTGCGCCCGTCCACGCCTGGATCGCACCCAGCGCCAGAACCCCTGGACCCTGCGAACGCCACAACACCAGAATCCCCTATGACGCCAGCACCCTCCACGCACTCAACGCCAACCGAAACCGCACCTGCGTCCAGGCTGCCCCGAAACGGACTCACTGACCCTTTTCCTGCCACACCTGTAACTTCACCTGTGACAGAACCACCAAACCGCCAAGGACTGGACCCAACCACCTCCACTGCATACTCTTCAACACCCACTCCGCACACAAACACGCCGTTGAGCTCTGGGATCTGCTCGACACCTGCACCCCAGACGTGGCCTTCCTGACCAAACTCTGGTGTACCGACTCCTCGCGCCCGACATCGCCGTAGCAATCCCGGACGGCTACAAGATCACCCGCAGGGATCGCGCCAACAGAATCGGAGGAAGAATAGTCCACAAGTCCACCCTCAAGGTCGCCACCCACGCAGACGACACCCTCAACACCGCCGAACACCTACACTTCCGGATCCACACCGACCCCAACACCACCCTCAGAGGAAAACTCATCTACAGATCCCTGGACCATGGGCTCAGTTCAGCGACTCCATCGCAGACCTCGGCAGCACCCACGCACGCGCCTCCATGGACTACATCCTCCTCGGGGTCCTGAACTTTCACCTCGAGAACAACGACGCCAACTCCGCCACCCTGATCGACAACCTCGCCAAACTCGGCTCAGACAACTCGTCATCGCACCCACCCACGCCGCCGGCAACATGCTGGATCCCGTCTTCTCCACAGGCTCCCATGTCGCCTTCGACCACACCACCGAACTCCACTGAACGACCACCGCTGCATCCATTTCACCTTCAAGAAACCAACCACGCACCACCGTACCCAACAGCTGCCTCGCTGCTGCTGGAGCAAGGTCACCGAAGACCAGCTCTTCAGCATCGCAAAGGAACTCTCCAACCCCAGCGCCAACGCCAACGACATCCCGCCCTCACAAGAACAGTGCGACTCACGAGCCATCTTCTTCCACCACAAGATCGCTGACATCCATGACAGCTTCAACACCACGACCGCCCCGACTACGCCAGACTCCACCTCCCCTGTGAACACCACCAGCGCCAACCGCCTGACCTCGCAAGGTCATGAACTCTAGCCACTCAGGATCTCCGTCTGACCCGTGCCCACACCACGTATTCAACAAAGCAGACGCAGCCATCGCACCCCAACTACGGAAGGTCATCAACATCTCCTTCAAAACAGCGACATTCCCAGGAAAGCTGGAAGCACGCCGAAATCAACGCCCTCCTCAAGAAGCCCAAAGCGGACCCCAAGGGCCTCAAGAACTTCTGGCCCATCTTCCTGCTCCCGTTCCCGGCAAAGGTCATCGAGAAAATCGTCAACATGCAACTGGCCCACCTCCTGGAAGGCAACAATATCTTGGACCCGTCCAAGTCTGAATTCAGGCGAAACCACAGCACCGAGACAGCGTTCATCGCCACCACAGACGACATCAGGCGCCAACTAGACAACGGCGAAACATCAGCCCTCATCCTCCTGGACCTGTCAGGAGCCTTCGACACGGTCTGCCATCGCACTCTAAAGACACGCCTCCTAGAAGCCAGAATCAAAGAGCAGGCTCTTGACTGGACCACGTCCTTCCTTTCCGGCAGAACCCAGAGCGTCCGCCTCCCACCCTCTCGATCCGAAGCCACCGACATCGTCTGCTGCATCCCTCAGGGCTCATCCCTCAGCCCAACGCTGTTCAATGTATACATGGCCCCTTACACAAGTGGCCCGCTATCACGACCTCAACATCATCTCCTATGCCGGCGACACCCAGCTCATCCTCTCCCTCATCAAGGACCCACACACCGCCAAAACTAACCTCCACGAGGGAATGAAGGCTGTTGCCGACTGGATGAGGAGCAGCCGTCTAAAGCTGAACTCGGACAAGGCGGAGGTCCTCATCCTCAGACCCACCCCCTCAGCCTGGGACGACTCTTGGTGGCCGACCACACTGGGAACAGCACCAACACCCACCGACCATGCACGCAATCTAGGATTCATCCTCGACTCCTCCCTCTCTATGTCTAAGCAGGTCAACGCCATCTCCTCCTCCTGCTACAACACCCTCCGCATGCTCTGCAGGATCTACAAGTGGATCCCGACCGAAACAAGAAGAACGGTGACACAGGCCCTCGTCAGCAGCAGACTGAACTACGTCAACGTACTCTACGCAGGAATCCCAGCCAAACATCTACGACTACTACAGTGCATCCAAAACGCCTCCGCTTAACTGATCGTCAACGTCCCCCGCCGCAGCCACACCACCCCCCACCTGAGAGACCTAAACTGGCTCCCCGTCGACAAGAGGATCACCTTCAAGCTCCTCACCCACGCACATAAAGCACTCCACAACACTGGACCAGCCTACCTGAACAGCAGACTCAGCTTTCACACCCCCACCCACCAGCCTCGCCCTCACCGCTTTCCCCAGCATCCAACGAACGACCTCCGGCGGCAGATCCTTCTCCTACCTCGCCGCCAAGACCTGGAACACCCTCCCTACCCACATACGGCAGACCCAAGACCTACTCACCTTCAGAAGACTCCTCAAGACCTGGCTCTTCGAGCAGTAGCTAAGAAAAAGAAGGGGGGCCCTATAGGTGGCTGTGGACCAAGGGTGTGAGTTAGTTTCAAAAGGACAACGGTCCAAAGCACTTTCAAAAATAACCAGTAAAGATAATAAGACAAGCCGTGACGAGCTGCTTAGATTTTTATCCAAGTCCAGCCGGACATGGATTTTATTTTCATTACAATAGTGAAATTGTAAAATAGTTCAAGTTCGAGAATTTGTATAGCGCACTACTCACCCAGAGGGTCTCAAGGCGCTTGAGGGGATGATCGGTGCATTACTTATCGAAAAGCCACGTTTTTAGCTGTTTTCTGAAAGAGAGGTGGTTCTGTGTAGTACGGAGGTGAGTGGGGAGAGAATTCCAAGTCTTGGCCGCTAAGTAGGAGAAGGATCTTCCTCCCATGGTGGATCTATGGATGCGCGGAATTGCGGCGAGGGATTGATTGGATGATCGTAGTTGGCGGGTGGGTGTGTAGAAGGATAGTGTTTTGTTGAGGCATTCTGGTCCTAGGTCGTAGAGGGCTTTGTGTGCGTGGGTGAGGAGATGGAATGTGATTCTCTTGTTTACGGGAAGCCAATGGAGGTCTTTCAGGTGACCGGAAATGTGGGTATGACGGGGGATGTCCAGTATGAGTC
The DNA here is from genome assembly GCF_964263255.1 of Lissotriton vulgaris. Taxonomy (NCBI): domain Eukaryota; kingdom Metazoa; phylum Chordata; class Amphibia; order Caudata; family Salamandridae; genus Lissotriton; species Lissotriton vulgaris. Next base: position 64,243 of record NW_028241210.1, read on the forward strand.
TGGCTGAGGCGTTTTGGATGCGTTGGAGTTTTTTCTGTAGTTTGGCTGTGGTTCCATCGTAAAGGGTATTTCCATAATCCAGTCGGCTAGTGACCAGTGCGTGGGTGATTGTCTTTCTTGTTTCGGTGGGGATCCAACTGAATATTTTTTGGAGCATGCGTAGGATGTTGAAGCATGAGGATGAGACGGCGTTGACTTGTCTGGTCATCGAGAGGGAGGAGTCTAGGATGAAGCCCAGGTTACGTGCGTGATCTGTAGGTATGGGTGCTGTACCCAGGGCCGGTGGCCACCATGAGTCGTCCCAGGCAGAGGGGGATGATCCAAAGATGAGGACTTCCGTTTTGTCCGAGTTTAGTTTTAAGCGGCTGTTCTTCATCCAATCGGCTACTTCTTTCATTCCTTCGTGTAGATTGGTTTTGGCGGTGTTAGGGTCTTTGGTGAGGGAGAGGATCAACTGGGTGTCGTCTGCGTAGGAGATGATGTTGAGGTTGTGTTGTCGCGCGATGGATGCGAGGGGACTCATGTATACGTTGAAGAGAGTGGGACTGAGCGATGATCCTTGTGGTACGCCGCAGATGACTTCGGTGGCCTCTGATTTGAATGGGGAGAGGCGGACTCTCTGGGTTCTTCCTGCGAGGAACGAGATGATCCAGTCCAGAGCTTTTTCTTGTATTCCGACGTTGCTGAGGAGTTGTATGAGGGTGCTATGACAGACTGTGTCGAAGGCTGCGGATAGGTCAAGTAAGATGAGGGCAACTGTTTCTCCGTTGTCCAGTAGTGTTCGGATGTCGTCTGTAGCTGCGATTAGGGCAGTTTCGGTGCTGTGTTTGGCTCGGAAGCCGGATTGTGATGGGTTGAGCGATTTGTTGGATTCGAGGAAGGCGGCGAGCTGACTGTTGACGGCTTTCTCAATGACTTTGGCCGGGAAAGGGAGGAGTGAGATGGGGCGGTAGTTCTTAAGTTCCGAGGGGTCTGCTCTGGGTTTCTTCAGGAGGGCGCTGAGTTCGGCATGTTTCCAGCTTTCCGGGAAGGTTGCAGAGTTGAGGGAGCAGTTGATGACATCGTGGAGATGGGGTGCGATGATGGAGTCTGCTTTGTTGAAAATGTGGTGGGGACATGGGTCGGTTGGTGAGCCTGAGTGGATGGAGTTCATCAGGCGGATGGTGTCTTCGGTAGTGATAGGGTTCCAGGCGTAAATGTTGTGAGAGTGCAGTTTAGGTTCGGAGGTGGGTGGAGTGGTCTGTTGATCGGTCTGGTTTTCGAAGCTGTTATGTATGTCGGCGATTTTGTTGTGAAAGAAAGAGGATAAGGAGTCGCAGAGGTCTTGGGGAGGGAGTGATGTCGTTGGTGCCGGTGATGGGGTTGGTAAATTCTTTGACGATGTTGAATAGTTCCTTGCTGTTGTGGGCGTTGTTGTCGAGTCGATCCTTGAATGCGGATTTCTTGGAGGATCGGATCAATTGGTGGTGTTTGCGGGTGGTGTCCTTGAAGGTGGTCAGGTTGTCAGTGGTTGGGTTTTTTCTCCAGGTTTTCTCGAGGGTACGACATAACTTTTTGGATTTCTTAAGGTCATCGTTGAACTAGGGGGCATTTTTACTACCATGTTTCATCTGGTGGTTTTTCAAGAGTGCTAATTCGTCAGCGCTGTGGGTGATCCATTGTGTGAGTTTGGTGGCAGCTTGGTTTGGGTCCGATGATATGGCAGGAGGGTTTTGGTTAAGCGATGTGAAGAGTTGGTCGGTGGTGATTTTGTTCCAGTTTCTTTGAGGAATAGGTTGTGGGGGGTTGTGGGTCGAGGTCTTTTTGTAGCTGAAGTGGACGCAGCTGTGGTCTGTCCAGTGGAGAGTTATGGTGTGATCGAAGGAGATGTGTTTGCTGGAGGTGAAGATAGGGTCGAGCGTGTGTCCGGCTAGGTGGGTGGGGGTGTCAACAAGTTGTTTGAGTCCTAGATTGGTCAGGTTGTCCAGAAGGGTGGTTGTGTTGCTGTCGTTTTTCTTTTCCAGGTGGAAGTTGAGGTCTCCCAGTAGGATGTAGTTCTCGGATGTGAGGGCATGTGGGCTGATGAAGTCAGTGATGTCTTCGTTGAATTTTGTGCGGGTTCCTGGTGGTCTGTAGATGAGGGTGCCTCTAAGTGTGGTCCTGGGGTAGGTGTGGATTTGGAAGTGAAGGTGTTCGGCGGCCGCAAGGTTGACGTCGGAGCTGGTCGTGATTCGGATGGTGTTCTTATGGGCGATGGCGATACCTCCTCCTGTTTGGATGGGGCGGTCTTTCGTATGATCTTGTAATTGTCCGGGATGGCTATGGCGATGTCCATGTTTCAGTAAGGAAGGCGATGCCCGGTAATGTAGTGTCGAGTAGATCCCAGAGTTCGGTGGCGTGTCTGTGGATCGAGCGGGTGTTCAGCAGGATGCACTTCAGTTGGTTAGAGTCGAAGGTGTGTTTGGAGGAAGTGGATTTGGTGTGTGTCCTGATGCAGGTAAACTTGCAGGAGTGGCAGGCGAATGGTCCATGAGTGTGTCCTGGGGTAGCTTCACAGCATTGTGGTGTGCGTCCGGGGTTGAGGGTCAGTAGGGTATCGGCGTCGTAGGTTATGCGGGTGGAGAGGGTTTTGCGGGGACCAGGGGGTCTGGCACTGTGCGCGGTCCAGGCGCGGACGGGCGTAGACGGGCTTACCTTTGGCGCACCTTCGGCGTGCATGGGGCGTGAACGCTGCGCGCAAATGCATCTGTCATAAAAGGATAGTGGAAGGGGAGGGGCGAGGGAGGGTCAGCTGGGAGGCGGGAGCAGGGTGGAGCTACGGGCTGAGAAGCACAACAACAACAAAATGGCTGCAACACTTCGAAAGCGAAACTGGGCATGACTGGGGCACAATGCATAAAAGACATTTAGAGAGCACAATCCTGTGTTTTTACCACAGATCAGAGAAGGTGAGGAATAAATAATAGTTACAAGGAAAGGAAGATATCGCAGGTAAGAGGGGAGTGAGCAATCTGGGCACTTTTGGATTGAAGTTACAAGTGTTTTACCAGAGTAGTACATACAGGAATTTGATACACAATGGTTTTACTGTATAACTACTGTCAAAGGTCGACGTTTTGATCCCGCGCTCAAGGGTACAAGAGGATCATCATCAGGACTGTACAATTTAAGTATGCCTGGAAAAGACAATCATGTGCCTCCTAAATAAGTGGCGGCGAGTGACGAAGTGCTCTAAGCCCGGCCAGCAGTGGGTACAGCTGAGGTACTGTTGGGATGTTCTTGCAAGGGGTAAAGTGTCCGTCCGAAGTGGACGCCGGGGGTGTTTGGCCGTCAGTTAATTGGCATTTCTCGAAGGGGGATTGACCATGGCAATATTAAGATGAGCAGCCCGTGGGGTGAGGCCTGCGGTCCTGCACTCTCTGGAGTGGGAATAGTCATTTTTACCCCTACGCTATCCAACGCTTTCCTTACTGTTGCACTCTCTGGAGTGGGAATAGTGATTTTAACCCCTACGCTATCCAACACTTTCCCTACTGTTGCACTCTCTAAAGTGGGAATAATATTTTTAACCCCTACGCTATCCAATGCTTTCCCTACTGTTGCACTCTCTGGAGTGGGAATAGCAATTTTAACCCCTACGCTATCTAACGCTTTCCCTACTGTTGCACTCACTGGAGTGGGAATAGTAATTTTTACCCCTACGCTATCCATCGCTTTCCCTACTGTTGCACTCACTGGAGTGGGAATAGTAATTTTTACCCTCCCGCTATCCTACGGTAATTTTTTAAAATATTTTTTATGAATAATTATGTTGATATATATATATGTTTAAAAAAATAAAATTGTATTTTTTTTAATAAATTAAATTAATTATTTATTTTAAGGGTATTTAAGTATTTTTAAGTATATTTTAGTTAATTATGTTTAATATTTTATTAATTTTAAATTAAACATTAAAAAAAAATCGATATTTTGACAAACTTTTTTTTAACGATATTTTTGATTCGATATTTTTGTACTTACCTGTTTGTAGATAGGAATTCAATATTTTTGTATTCGATATTTTATCCTTGATATTTTTGTAATTCTATATTAGTGTAATCGATATTATGTTGGTGATCCGATCAAGAATGTCAATGAGTGGAGGAGCCAAGCTGGCGACCGCGATGGCCGCTTAGGCTCTCAGCTCTGCCGTCTTCCCTGATTTGCGTACACATCCTGAAACTAATCCTGACCCGAGCCGCATCTTCGTGGAGGGGAAGTGTTGCAGCTTTCGGCGACGTGCTCCCGAGACTTCCACCAGCGGTAGAACCGGAGAAATGTTCCCGCTCTATATCCGGCCCTCAACAGCCGTGAAACCGGGGCTTTGTGTGTGAGGGATGGCCAGCCCCTGATGCAACAACGGCCGCCTGCAACGGGGAGGAGTCGGCCGACCGGAGTGATTCACCCGCACTGCTTAACCTTTCATGCAATTCTCCAGCCCACCAGGTGGGTCGAGTGCCGGCGGAACATCAAAGAACCGGGGGATTACACTTTATTTGGGTTTATCTGCCACCTCGGCCTGCTTCTTTCATCTCCGCAGGATCGGGAAGATCCGAAGGTACCTGTCTCCAGAGGCCCTTATACTTGTCATCTTGGCCCTGGTTACCTCACGTCTAGACTACGCCAACTGTCTATACGTGGGGATTCCAGCTTACCACCTTCAACGCCTTCAACTGGTGCAAAATCAGGCTGCTAGATTAATCTTCCAGCAACCAAAACATCAACATGTCACTCCACTGTTAAAAACCTTGCACTGGCTTCCGGTTGCGCAACGATGCATCTTCAAGCTTGGTTGCACCGTCTTCAAATCTCTTTTCTTTTCTGCTCCTGCTTTTATTTCTTCCTGCCTCCATTCTTACACTCCTTCCCGACACCTCAGATCCTCTGCCCACAATCTGCTGGTTATTCCAAGGTTTCGTCGCAAGAAGCACGGTGGTGCTCGTTTCTCCTTCCTTGCCCCTTTCACTTGGAATTCCCTCCCTCTCCCTATCCGGCTCACTCCTGACTACCCCACTTTTCGCAAATCTTTAAAAACTTATCTGTTTCGCCTTGCCCACGGTTAGCTGTTCACACCCCCCGTGCTACACCCCTGTTGTCTTTGAGCGCCAAGAAACCAATTGGTGTATGAGCGCGGTATTAAAATTTTTGTAACATTTATTGCCGCGCATGGAACTCTCTCACGGTGCCCTTGACCGCAAACTGTTGTTTATGGCTGGCTTTGGTGGGCAGCCCATCGAATTCTCCTGGTCACCTTTGTCGCCCACGTCGATTAACATGGCGGCTGGCCGGCTGTACTCCGTTGGTGCACTCGATCGCACGGGACAGGGCTGAGATTGCTTCCTTGATTACTGGTGTTTGATAACCTGGTGACTATGTGGAGCACGCACGGTATTGAATGAAACTGATTTCGCTTCTGTGTTGATTTTATGGTCCGGGGCTCGGGGGGTGGGTGGCTGGGAGCTGGTATATTGATTTCTCTCCTCCTCCGCTTTCTCTCTCTCTTGCCTTACTACATTTCGGGTCTCTTATTTAGGGCGACAGGCACACTGCTGGGGGGGGGGGGGGGGTAGGCCGTGGCCTTCTGCAGGGGTGCGGGTGGGGGGTTGAGGGGGGGGGGGATTTTTCTTTCTAGTTCCTTGCTTCCTCCTTGGTTCTATGGCCCTCTTTTCTTTTTCTTTTTCCGCATTACCGTTTCCTATGGTTCCTGTAGTATTTTCGGTTTTTGAGGGGTGGGGCGTTGGTTTATTATGAAACGTGACTGCGCTGGGGACTATCCTGATTTGTATGCGTAGCCTTTCTCCCCTACTGCAATTGTGTTGCTCGATGACCTTCCACTTTATGCTGGCTAACTACAGGACCTGGAACAATTGTTTGGCATTGATCCTGTGACTTTTAGATTGAAAAACGAACCTTCCTTAATCCTGACTGCCTATATACATACTTGCATATATGTTATGTCCTGACCTTGCTGGAACACCTGACCATGTGCTGCTATGTTTTCTTAACATTGATTTGCTATCGTCATGACTTGCTTAGTGGCCGGCCAGGGTTGTTGTAGGCCTCTGCCTGTAATTGCTTGTACGAATAATAAAGGTTCTCCAAAAATATATATTAAAAAAAAAAAGAATGTCAATGAGTGACTAAAACATAAATCCAACATAAGCCAAGTGTTAGTGTGGAGTGGCAGGGGACCACAAGCCTAGGCAACAACCAGTTTAAAGGTGTTATTAATAAATACTTCTAACGAAAGCAGATCAAGAGAACTATTAAAGGTGGGAACGATGGTCTTGTGTTTGATGCTCATGGAATTATTCCCAGAGTGTTTAAGGTATTTATACAGATGATGTGGGAAAGGAAAAACGTGAATGCAGGAAAATTCAACATTCATTTCAACAGGCTGGACTGATCATTACTGCAGTTAATATATTAATGCTGCCTGGGTTCACATATGGTCCTTTCAACAGGGTTTTGACCCTATGTAAATTAATGGGTCATTTTCTGGACAAATTAGTAAAGGGGGAGATTAGATGTGGACTATCAAGGTAAAATGACCACAAGGAAATTTATTAGAAACTTGTGCTCGTACAGGGGTGGAGTGCTAACTGTAGGTCCTATACCTAGTGGAAGGGAGGCACACTCCCAATCCTGAAAAGAATTAGGTAAAGGAGCAGGTATGGAACTGGGGTAAGAGGGAAACACAAAGATGCCATTTGTGAATTAAAACCAGAGGTTCTTACATAAGATAACTGTACCTGCAGACTTAGGAAACACAATGTCAATAAGGAACAGTGTAACGATACATGTGGCAATCAATGCAGAACACCAATTTAAACTGAGAAACCAAAGAATCAAATTAAGACGGGCTAATTTACAGGCCCCTGGCGCCGCTAGTGCGTCACTTTTTCCTTTACTAAAAGTGACGCACCAGCAGTGCCAGGGACTTGTAAATAAGACCCTAAATGTCCAGTTGCAGAACAGAGTGAGGCCACAACCTGCTGGACATACGTTAATGTGGAATATCAGCGTTCAAGGAAAGCAGGCCATGGTATAGTGTTGTTGTCCCTAGGACATGGGAAAAAGTCAGGAAAGAAAATTGACTAACCAGTCAAGGTTGCTTTACATATAAATGTGAAAGGGCCAACTTCAAGTTAGTACACAGGGTGAGCCACGTCAGTGCAGCCATTATTGTTATTGTTAGCGCAATGCATCTCAATGGCGGGTGCGCGGGAAGCCATGACCATTTAAAAGTTTGACAAGATTGTGGGTTGCATTAGGGTGTGGGGGCTGAAGGAAAAAGAAAGGAGGGGAAAAAAAAACATAACAGGCCAGGCTTCAACCCAAAATTAGATGAAGGCGAATTATTTAATTGAAGTGGATGCTAAAGGGTTTAGCAAAATCATAGTCTTTTTTCATAGAAATAGAGGAGATACTACATTAACAATATACTGACTACAGAAGGAGTTTAGATCAATAATTTCCTTCTTAGTGAAGCTCCATGGACAATTTCAAGCAAGGCAGCGTATGCTAGTATTAATGTGTCCAAACCCTAATTTAGTCCTAATGTGATCGAGTCATACTGAAATGACCATTCTTAGTTGTCTTTTCCACAAAATGATGGACACTTTGCCTCCTCTTGATGGTCAAATAACGTTTAGTTAACATTAACTAAGGGATTGGTATCTAAACTGATTTCAGACACCCACAAAGGATATGTTAGCCTTTAGACCAGCTGGCTCAAAGTGCCACCATAAGCAAATTGTTTCTGACAACTATCGAACATGACAACCCTTGATCCTTCAGGAATCGTGGAAACAGTACAGTACGTTTCCCTTGGTCAATCAGGCTCACTTCGTCTCAGAGAGATATACAGAATAAACAAAGGGGGTGTTTTCACAAAATATTTATTGAACCAGTGTGATTCTAGTATAAAAAATGTTTGATGCGACAGTCATTAGACAGAAACAGATATAGAAGATTGCAAGCACAGAGTAAATAAAAGATAGAATTCTGGCATGGTTTTAAAACAGTAAATATACGCAGCCATATCGATACATGGCAGTAATCGAGCGTACTCCTAAGATGCAAACCCTACCTAAGGGTACCCAAGTGTACCTAGCAATAATCCCCCTAGGAAAGAGCTTACCCCATTACTTGATGGGAGAGAATGAAGGACCCCCATCTTGGTCTCGAGTTGGACACACCGCAAGGGATGTCAGACCACTGCGGGCTGGAGTTTCTGCGTGCAGGGACTTCAGCATCTTGTGTCAACGTGGAAGCTTCTCCTCTTGTTGCCCAATGAAGATGTGGTTATCTTACACCCGATAAGTACCCTCAGGGGTTCTACCTAGATGTGTAATGGTACTGTGGGTCTGCCGTTCAAGGATGATGATAGCGGTGACTTTTGTACAGAGTTATTACACAGAAGATGGTAATCCTGTTGTGAATGTCCTAGGCAGGGGATTAAGATATGACACTAAGATTCCTCATGCATAATAAATGAGGCTAGTTTTTGAAGAAAACCACACAACATTTATTCGGCACATAACTAGGTAAACGGTCAGCGCTAGAACCGTTATGTAGGGCAAGGTAGGACAAATGTAGGTAAAAGGTTGTGCAGCTATCTAGGCCTATATTGGGGCTCATAACACAACCTGCCATTTAATAGCATTCTTGCCATTGAACAGCTTGATAAAATGAGACTAAAGGTGTGTTGGATACCGGGGAGAAAATTCTGCTGCAATTTTGGGAAATTTGTGTCATCATTTTAGGGAGGTATGGCCACTGTATACAATACAACGCCACAAGTGCATCAAATACTAAAAATGTAATTACAGAAATTACAATTCGAACATATATAGGCAAAGACAATTGGACTTGCTTTACATATATATATTCACTGAACAAACCATAGGTTTAAGGCCTTTTATAGTTAGGAATTAGCATTTAAAAAACCTTTGAAATTCACTGAAAAAACCATAGGTTTCAGGCCCTATAAAGTTAGGAATTAGCATTTAAAAAACCTGTAAAATTCACTCAAAAAATTATACGTTTTAGGGGTGTTATAGTTAGCTGGACATTTCACTCATACAAAACCATTGAAATTGCTCCTATATAGTTATTTGTACTAGCTATATTTCGCGCACCCGCAATCCACTGCTGATGATGTCACATATTACATCATTCATGACATGGTCAGTGATATCACTGATGACATCTCAAATTCTGAATGTTAGCACTCTAGTTGCTCATTAGATCACTGTAGTAAAGCTACTGCTCACCAGGCAAGTCTGCTGCTGGTATTCAAAGTGCATGTTTCAGTCTGCATGTCAGAAATTTTTTAATGAAATAGAAGAGGATTTGAGAAGTCACTCAAAATGTGCCCTAATTTTTCTTTCTGCAGCAATAATCATACTTTCTATGGCAAAATGAACCCCCTCATTTCGTTCCTTTTTAAATTAAATGTTTTCAGATTTACCACTTCATTCCAATCAAGATGGCTTCTGGTGTGCCATACTTTTGTCATAAGTAAGACTGTTAGCGCTCTAGTTGTTCTTTAGAACACTCTGGGACATTCTGTCATTGGGCTATACTTGGGCTACATCTGAGTGATATTTGGGCTACATTTGGGCTCTTTTGTCTCTGGTGGCCATCTTGGGAGACTGCATGTCAGAATTTTTTAATGAAATAGAAGAGGATTTGAGAAGTCACTCAAAATGTGCCGTAATTTTTCTTTCTGAAGCACTAATCATACTTTCTATGGCAAAATGAACCCTCTCATTTTGTTCCTTTTTAAATTAAATGTTTTAAGAGTTACCACTTTATTCCAATCAAGATGACTTCAGGTGTGCTATACCTTTGTAATAAGTAGGACTGTTAGAGCTCTAGTTGTTCTTTAGAACACTCTAGGTGGCTGCAGTAGAACACAAAAGAATCAACGGACAGTCTCTGTCCTTGTTGGATGTACATGTTTTACTGAGAATGTCAGACTTCATTCTATGTCAGGACGGAGGCGAGGATTATGCAGTCCTTTCTTCTCTTTATTTAAATAGCAAATTTAAAGTGGACCAATAAGAAAACCTTCACAGAAACTTCAACTCCCATGAGCACATGGGCCATAGTGTCCATAACAACTGCCATCCAATCACGGGGCTGTGCACTGTATAATCGGTCCTGACGTCCCTTCCTCTTCCTCTTTCTTCTCTGCTCGTCAGATAAGTCATTTCACATTTTTCTGACGTTTTGTGCTGTTTTATTAATATAGTGTTTATCCAGTGCAATTTTCTGCTTCTGTGGCTTTGCCTCGTGTTTCATTGTTCTGCGCTGCGTGTCAGCGCTTCACTCGGCAGCTTGACGAGCGACAGGCGCTGCTTGCGCCGTCTCTGCCGCTGGATCGCGGTGTGTGTGGAGCACGTTTCGGCGTTTTTCACTGACTCCGTGGGGCGCCCGCCTCGTGTGAAGGGCTGCGATTGCGGTCTTCGCTACGAGCTGTCAGGCGTGTTGAGGCTGGAGTTCTCTTAGCCTCACCAACCCTCGCCAGACACCGGCTTCGGCTTAGGTGAAATTGACGCGGGCTTCGGCGCTCCGCCATCTAGTGGCTGCCTAGTGGTACCGCACCTGTTTTGACAGGTTTGCTTAGTGTTTACACGCTAATTACGTCCTGAACACCGGCGAGGGGGCTGCCTCAATAAAGGTTAGGAGGTGATAGGTGTTCACACCCTCCACAATGCAAACTTGTGAACAATTAAATACCTCCACTCAGGAGGCTGAGGAGCTTTGTGTCTCCCAACACTTGCCACCTGCGGTTGGTCGTGCGCTTTCGCAGGCGCTGGACTCTGTCCTAGCGCCGCTGAGGGAGAGAGTGGACGCACTAGCCCAGAGCATCCCCGGGGTGTTTGGGGGCTCAGCGCCTGGCAACCGTGACCCCAAAGGAGGGCAAGGTGGTGGCAAAGTTTAAGGAAAACGTCACGCGGGGCACCTGGAAGAATTCGATCGCCTTAGAGAATCTTTCTGTAAGAGTGCGCGGACGTTGAGGAATATACCCTGCCGGGAGGGATTTTACCCCGGAGAGAATGGCGACGAGGTCGCCCCGGACACGGACCAGGAGGATGGTTTCCCCATGGAGGGAGAGGGTGTTACTGATGACGACGCCTCCTCAGGGGATGAGGAGGGTGACGATAAGTACTCGGACATGTTTGATCCGACCAGAATTTACCATCCCAGATCATCGGAGTGGATCCCTGATCCTAAGGTGGCGAAGTATGTTGCGAGCAAAGTTCGCCAACCCCTTGAAAGGGAGGTTAGGACCCGCATGCGGGGCGAGTGCCCTCGACCGAAATTGGACGGCAGGGTGGCAGTCACCCCGGATATTGATGAAAAGCTCTGCACGTTTTTTGCCAAATTCATGAGGGACCCCAAGAAGGGTATAGACCGCTCCTGGCGCAACTGTCAGGATAAGCTCCTGGACGCAGTGGGACCTATAACTCAGATAATCCAGCTGGCCGAGAGGGCCAAAGAGTTGGGGACCGCGATGTCCACGGAGATCGTGGCGGGTTGGGCCCAGAGAGCCCTATGCTTTTTGGGCAACGTGAATTGTGCATTAGCGGCAGAGCGGAGGAGGTCTCTCCTCATTAAAATCGACCCCAAGCTAGGTGACTTGGCCACCTCGGAAGCGGGACCCATTGCACAGGGCAAACTGTTTGGCGAACCATTTATCAAAGAATTGAATAAGTTTGTCACTACTTTTTCTGCCTTGGACAGGGCACAAACGTCAATTAAAAAGATTTTTCCCGGACGGGTTTTTGGAGGGGCCGGAAGAGGTAGGGGTCGCTCCTCCGGCCGCCAGCAGCAGCAAGGCCCCAACAATAGAAACCAGCAGCGTCGTAACAATGGATGGAATGACGGCCGACAGGGAAATTTCTACCCCAGTAGAGGCGCCGGCAAAGGGCGCAGCAGGGGCTACCGTGGCGGAGCCAATGCACCTGGAGGTCCATCCGGTGAGTGTTATCCTTTTTTCCCCGTCTGTTTTAGGGGGGAGGTTACAGGACCACTTTCACAACTGGTGCAGGATCACCTCAGACCCTTGGGTTCTCTAAACGGTGCGGGGTATCCAGATAGAATTCTACGGAACTCCCCGTCAGAGGGTGCGCCCTCGTCCCCTCGTCTTCTCTTCGGAGGACAGGCTCCTGATCGACAAAGAGGTAACAGATCTACTCAAGAAAGGAGCGATCCGCGTGTCACGGTTACACCCGGCGGGCTTCTTGAGCAACATCTTCCTAGTCCAAAAGAGGGACGTAGGTTTTCGCCCGGTGATAAACTTACGGGAATTCAACGAGTGGCTGGTGTACCGCCACTTCAAGATGGAGGGAATCCATCTACTTCGCGATCTTCTCCTCCAGGGGGACTGGATGGTGCGTCTGGACTTGAAGGACGCCTACCTAACGGTTCCGATCTTCCCTCCACACCGGAGGTTCCTCCAGTTTCTTTGGAACGACACGACCTTCGAGTTTCAAGCCCTGCCCTTCAGCCTATCATCGGCCCCATGGTGCTTTACAAAACTCCTTCGACCGGTGGTGGAGACCCTTCGCGAGAGGGGCATTCGATTAATCATTTATCTGGACGATATATTGATTATGAATCAATCGTCAGAACGTCTCCAGTTGGATTTGAACATGACTATTGCATTACTCCAGGATCTGGGCTTTGTGATAAACGTCCAGAAGTCCGTTCTCCGACCGTCGACTCAGATTACGTTTCTGGGATTCCAGATAGTCTCGGCCTCTCCTAGCCTCCCCTCTCAGAAAGTAACCAAAATCCGCAAAGAACTCTCTCATGTCCTTCGGAAGGACAGGATTTCTCTACGCCAATTGGCTCGCATCGTGGGTCTCCTCTCCTCCTCGATCCAAGCGATCTTTCCGGGACCTCTTCACTACAGGGCCCTGCAGCGATTAAAGGCACTGCACCTCAGGAGGGGGCTCACGTACTCCGAACTCATCTCCCTCACGGAGGAAACGAGGACGGAATTGCGTTGGTGGATAGACCACATGAGTGCGTGGAACGGGAGAGCGATTTTCAGTTCCAGCCCGGATCTGGTCATCGAGTCGGATGCCAGCAGAGCGGGCTGGGGTGCTCGATGCGGCGACATCACGATGGGAGGTCAGTGGTCGGAGGAGGAGCTTCACCTCCATATCAATTGTCTGGAACTCCTGGCGGGTTCCTTCGCGGTGCGATCCCTTACACAGAACACGGTATCATGCTGCATTCTGCTACGCATGGACAATGTGTCAGCAGTACGGTATATCAATCGCCTGGGCGGACCACGTTCTCAAGCCTTGGCGAACCTGGCGAAGGACTTTTGGCATTGTTGTCTGGAGAAACAGATTTCTGTGACGGCGGAGTACTTGCCGGGCAGGCAGAATTCCATTGCGGACTGGCAATCCAGGCACTTCCAGGATTTCAGCGACTGGCGACTGGAACGATCAGTCTTCCAGGCTTTGATGATCAGGTGGGGTCCATGTTCATTGGACCTGTTTGCATCCCGGCTCAATCGACAACTCCCGAGATTCGTGAGTTGGAGACCGGATCCGGAAGCGTCAGCGGTCGACGCGTTCTTGCAGGATTGGACTCAGGAACAAACGTATGCGTTTCCCCCCTTTCTCATGATTCCGCGAGTAGCGGCTCAGGTTCGCCGTCAACAAGCTTCCATGATCTTGGTGACGCCCTTCTGGAGGGCTCAGGCGTGGTTCCCCTCTCTGTTGGAACTGTCATGGGACTGTCCCACTCTACTGCCCTTGTTCCCTTCGTTGCTCTCGAACCCTCAGGGGGAGCCTCATCCTCTGGTGATCCAGGGAGTCTTGCGGCTCATGGCATGGAGGATTTCAGGGGACACTGGCAGGACGGCCGACTTTCGGCAGAAGCTGAGGACCTCATCCGCAGAGCCTGGGCTCCTGGGACGGTCAAGAGGTACCGCTCGGCTTGGCAACGGTGGCGTCGTTGGTGTTTGGGAAGACACACAGATCCCGTGGGGACAGATGTTAGCTACATCACGAATTTTCTAGCTGAGGTAGTTCATTCAGGACTAGCCTATCGGACTATCAATTCTTTCAGATCAGCCATTTCGGCTGGGCATGCCCCTATCGATGGGAGACCGGCAGGTGAGCACCCTTGGGTTTGTAAATTGATGAAGGGTGCCCGGCTTTCTAAGCCCCCGGAGCCCAGATATGACTCCCTCTGGGACGTCAATATCGTTCTCCGTTTCCTCTGTTCTTGGAGAGACAATCAATACCTCTCCAGAAAGGAGTTATCTGCCAAGTTGGCAATCTTGCTCTGTTTGATTTCGTGCAAGCGTGTCTCCGATGTCAGGGCTTTGGATATTACTGCACGGGCGTTCACCCCGGACGGAGTCACCTTTACGGTGGTTAGAAGAACGAAGACTAGTATCAGGTCGGTATCTTACCCTTTTTTTCCAGACCAACCCAAACTCTGTGTGGTACGGTGCCTCAAGGCGTATGAGGACTTGACGTCAGAATACCGCCTCCCGGGAGAACGTCAACTCCTCATTGCTTTGCAGAAACCGTTCAAAGCAGATTCCTCTCCAACCATCGCCAGGTGGGTCTGTTGGATCATGACCGAGGCAGGGGTGGACGTGACCAGATTCGGAGCTCACTCCAAGAGAGGAGCAATGGCTTCTAAGGCTATTCAGGTTGGCGGCCGCTTAGAGGATATTATGGCAGCAGCGGACTGGTCCTCCGAGTCCATATTCAAGAAATTTTATTTCAAACCCATCTATGGTGCAGCAGAATTGGTGGTGGACAGGCTTTAAACCTGCATAATCCTCGCCTCCGTCCTGACATAGAATGAAAAATTTCCTAGCTATCGTAACGGAAAGTTTCAATTCTATTAAGGACAAGGAGGCGAGGATTATCCCTCCCGAGACTTGATGGTCTCACCCACCCGGAATCTCCGTAGTTTCAGTCAGTAAGTCTTTTGAATGGGTTTGATAATGTTAATGCAACTGTATTTGTTTCACGTTGATTGTGAAACTGTTGAAGTATTTCATTATCAGGACTTTGGAGCATATGTGATTATTCTAGGCTCACTTAAGACATTTTTCAAATGTTACCTGGTTATGCAACTCTGTATATTGCTTTCTCTGCTTCCGTATATGGAAAAGAATCAGGATAACGGTTGTCTCATATTGGTTTAGGACAAGACCAGAAGGAATGATGTACGCCCTGGGAATCTTTCCTCGCAGACAAGAAGAGGAAGAGGAAGGGACGTCAGGACCGATTATACAGTGGACAGCCCCGTGATTGGATGGCAGTTGTTATGGACACTGTAGCCCATGTGCTCATGGGAGTTGAAGTTTCTGTAAAAGTTTTCTTATTGGTCCACTTTAAATTAGCTATTTAAATAAAGAGAAGAAAGGACTGCATAATCCTCGCCTCCTTGTCCTTAATAGAATTGAAACTTTTTGTTACGATAGCTAGGAAATTTTTCATTCTCACATGACTGAGAAAGATAATGTGAATTTACAGAAAATATGCTTTCAGTTTAGCTTATAGATCCCCCTCCAAACCACTGAGGGAAAAGCATGAGATAATAGTTTTCTTTCAAACATGATTCATGATATCACAGCAGAAGGCTTTTTCACATGGTAAAATCACCTTAGAACACACCACAATTCGTAAAATGAGTATGGTACCATCAACAAATGATTTATAATGTAACTAAAGTCCTAAAACCCTCTATTAACTACAATGCTTTTTAATGAGGTGCTATCATGTATATTGGTCCCAAGATGGCTGCCAACACTTCTTGGATGAGGTGCTGACAGCCAATCAGATCAGATGTGTGGTTAGGCTCTGCCAATATATAATATGTGTTTTTGAAGTTAATTTTCATAAAAACCACTGGAGCAATTTTCACCAAACATAGCAAAGGCACATCTGCGTACCAGTCCCTACAATTTTGCAAAGTTTGGCGTTATTCCGTTCAGCGGTTCGGGCTGTAGTCTTGTCAGACCGTCCTATGGAAATTAACATGGGGAAAACACGTTTTGGGACCCCCCTTTTTTCTCAGCCCCCACTTCACGAATCCCCCCGAAACTTTCAGGGAAGGAGCGGAGCGGAGCTGGCCAAAATGTTGGAAAATTACACGCATTGAAATTCACTTAAAAAAACATAGGTTTCAGGCCTTATATAGTTAGGAATTAGCATTTAAAAAACCTTTAAAATCCACTCAAAAAACTATACGTTTTAGGGGTTTTATAGTTAGCTGGACATTTCACTCATACAAAACCATTGAAATTGCTCCTATATAGTTAGTTGTACTAACTATATTTCGCGCACCCGCAATCCACTGCTGATGATGTCACATATTACATCATTCATGACAAGGTCAGTGACATCACTGATGACATCTCAAATGACATCACTGATGACATCACTGATGACATCATCCAGTGAATGTGGTTTGCTGCTAGAGGACTCAATCACTCCTAGGGAAAACATTGTGGAGACCTCCTCCTTAATGCAGGCCCTGACCCGGTCAGTCACTCGGTAAGCCGTGTGCTTGATAGAAGGACTGTCTCCGGTGTCCACATCATGGACGCACCACTCAGTGACACCTGGCACTAGGGAAAACAAATCAAGAAATCGCCCCAACAGCTGGTGACAATCTCTCTGCTGCTCAGGGGTCAGTGTGGTGGAGAGGACCACACCCTCCACTAACCCATCCTTCTCTCCTGCACACAGGAGGTCAGGAAGAGGCTCATTCTCCTCCTCCATTCCAGCATCTGTGGCAAGAAGCATGCCCACTTCAGATCTCGCAAAATGGGGCTTCAGGCGGTTCACATGCAGGACCCGCAAGGGGTTCCTGGGAGACTGAAAGTCCACCAAGTAGGTAAATGGACTTTTGCGCTTCACAACCTCAAAGGGACCAGTCCACTTATCTTGGAGCGCACCAGGCTCCACTGGGGCCAGTACCCAAACCTTCTGACCAGGTTGAAACTCGACCAGAATGGTGTTCTGGTCATGCCAGCGTTTCATTTCCTCCTGGCTGGCTTCCAGATTTTCCTCAGCAATTTTTCGGAAACGGCGAGTCTGATTCCTGAAGGCCAAGATGTAGTTGAACATATCTTGGGGAGGTTTCCTGTGAGATTGCTCCCAGCCTTCCTTGACCATACTCAGAGGCCCTCTTACCGGATGGCCATAGAGTAGTTCAAAGTGACTGAACCCTAAGGACTTCTGTGGCACCTCATGGTAGGCAAACAACAAGCATTGCAAGAGGACGTCCCACTTACGCCTCAGGGGCTCCTCTAGGCCCACACTCATGCCCTTCAAGGTCCGGTTGAATCTTTCAACCAGACCATTTCCTTGGGGGTGGTAAGGAGTGGTGAACTTATAAGTTACCCCACATTCCTTCCACAGGGACTTCATGTACTGGGAGATGAAGTTGGTTCCCTTGTCAGACACCACCTCTCGGGGGAACCCCACACAGGAGAAGATCCCCATCAGTGCACGCCCCACCATGGGGGCCGTCACCGTCCTGAGTGGGATGGCTTCAGGGTACCGGGTGGCATGGTCCACCAGGACCAGGATAAACCTGTTGCCCATGGCTGTCCTTGGATCCAGAGACCCCACAATGTCAATCCCCACTCGCTCAAATGGGGTACTAACAACTGGAAAGGGCTGGAGTGGGGCCTTGATCTCCCCCCCCCCACTCTTCCCACTTGCCTGGCAAGTCTCACATGTCCTGCAATGAGTGTCTGAACTATTGCGCATCTGGGGCCAATAAAAGTGGGTGACCAGCCTCTCAAAGGTCTTGGTCTGCCCCAGATGTCCTGCCAATGGAATGTCATGAGCCAACCCCAGTAGGAAGGATCTGAAGCATGCGGGCACCACCAGCACATGGGCTGACCCCAGCTCAGCAGCCTTAGGCTCGCTATACAGGAGACCGTTCTCCCAATAAATCAGATTTGAACCAGACTGGTCATCTGCTGCCTGGGCTACGGCCTGCTGCCGCAGACCCTCAAGAGAAGGGCAAACTCTTTGCTGCTCACAAAACTCCTCCCTGGTGGGCCCTCCTTCCTGCTGCCAATGGGTCAGCTCAGGCAGGTCCCCCGGGTTGGTACTCTGTTCCCGGTAGGCTCCAGGGCATCCCCCTCGGGGTCAGCTCCCTCCTGGGCCATGGGAACCAAGGGGACCGGCTTCCCGTGCCCCCCTCCAATCTCTCTCTGAGGCAGGGACCTGGGCCATACTTTCAGGCTCCAAATCCTTCTCAACACCCTCTTTAGCTGTTATGGACCTGGTGGTAGCACACGCCCACTCAGGCAGACCCAACATTTGCAAATGAGCTCACCTCTCTACCGTAGCCCACGGGGAGTTCTCCAAATCATTGCCCAACAGACAGTATACAGGCATGCGGGCCTCACAGCTACCTGAAGAGTTCCTGAGACCACCCACCACTCAAAGGGAACCTGAGCCACCTCACATTGGCTCTTGAGTTGTCTGCTGACACTACAGGTAGAATGCATGAGGGACAACCTGCTCTTTGGACACCAACCGGGAGCTGACAGCAGTTACACTGGCTCCTGTGTCCCTTAGAGCCTCCACTCTCTGGCCATTGATGGTCACCCATTGCCTGTACTTCTTAGTGTTCTCAGGCAGTGAGGGCTTAGGGACCATCTCAAAGTCTCCTAATGAAACAAGGGTTAACTCCACAGGATCCCATCCTTCTGGGGCGCCCATCTCTTTCTCTCCCAGGGCTACACTAGCAAGCTGGCGGGGCGGTGCCCGGGGTGGTGTGGGGTGGTCCTTCATGGGACACTGGGGATCAAAATACCGGTGGCCCACTTGACAATACTTAAAACAAGTAGGGGGCCCCCTCTGAACAGGCCTTCCTGTCGGGTGCACTGACCTCTGTTCCTGGGGAGGTTGGGAAACGGTCACATCTGAATTTTAGACGTATCGGGGGTGTGCCGGAAATCCAACGAGATAATAAACAGTCGACGTTTCGACCCCTATCTGCAGGCTAATTAAAGTCCTTTCGCGGGGTCTTCATCAGGACGTCACACAGGAAGAGGGGGGTGTAGGGGCAATTAGATAAACGAGCGGACACAGCCGTCTACGTTGGACATTCAGCAGACTAAACTGGTCATACCGCGAACTCCGCTCCCGACTCCGCTTTGCTGACGTTGCGGAGTTCGCGGTATGACCAGTTTAGACGGCTGTGCCCGCTCGTTTTCTGACTACAAAACACACAGGCGGATGTATTCATTTCCCGCCTCGTGCTAGATCCGCGGACCTCTCACTCCGCGTTGCAGACGCCACGGAGTCTGCTGAATGTCCAACGTAGACGGCTGTGTCCGCTCGTTTATCTAATTGCCCCTACACCCCCCTCTTCCTGTGTGACGTCCTGATGAAGAACCCGCGAAAGGACTTTAATTAGCCTGCAGATAGGGGTCAAAACATCAACTGTTTTTTATCTCGTTGGATTTCCGGCACACCCCCGATACGTCTAAAATTCAGATGTGACCGTTGAATGTTATCCATTGAACATGTTTCAAATGTTGCCTTATATTTGGGCTTTTGTATTATAATTATTTTTACAATGTTTTCAACTTTATAATACACCTGTTATTTTTTGAAACTGTGTCAATTCTCTTTGATCTAACACTCTTTTGAGCACTACTCTCCCTCCTTTTCCTTCCTTCCATCTCCCCTCGGGGCTTGCAATTTTATGTGACTATATACTGCCACTGGCAATCACGTAGTGTTGGCTAATAAATCACAACACCAATCAAAAATTGCTTTATATTTTTTCGTTTTACTGTTTTTCTAAATATTTCTAGTGTATGTACTTCACAATACACTTTCCTTTCGGGGACCCCCTCTATGTATCCTATTGTTAGTTAGCTTGCAATCAATCAGGTGCTGGCGTAGCTCAGGAAAACAGTTACTAGATAAATGCTCCCAGGCAATTAAATCATACAGTTGCTCAAAAGCTTCTACTTTGCTACCTTTTACCCAGCGCTCCATTGCTCTGCAAAAAAAAGACACATATTCAACTCACGTGGTACCCTCTAACTTCTTGCAGGTCCTAAACCTCTGCCTGTACTTTTCAGGGGTTAAACCATAGCGGGTCATCAAAGCCTCCTTCATGTGCACATAAACCATTCTACTTTCTTGGGGTAGGTCCAACAAGGTATCCCTTCCCTCACTAGCAAAGCGTCCCCACAACCCCGCTCCCCAATCCTTCTCAGGGACCCGGTGGGACACCATAGCTAACTCATATGCTGCAAGTCCAATATTCTCACTTTTGTGGAAATCCTTAACCACATCCGCGCTCAGAGAATTCTGCTCGCATGCTCAGAGTTTCAAAATCCCATTATTCATGACGAGCTGGGCTCGGCATCAGCATGCGAGGAGGCTACGCCATGACGAGCCCAGCTCGTCATGAGCCTGGAAGGGGTTAATAACCTCTTTGGGGATGTACACTCTGCTCTCATTATGTGCTACCGGTATGCTGCCACAAGAGGGGGAGATCTCTACACACTTGGCATTGATCTCCAACTCCCTTAATACTCTCTCATGTTCAAACTTCATCTTCATCATCTCAAATTCTAACTTCTTGTTCTTTAGGTCCCTCTGACCTTCCATCTTGAGCCTAGCCATCTCCATATTATGCCTTCTAACTTAATCCCTGTCCTCCATCTCCTCTGAAGACAGACCCCTTGAGGACGCACTTGTGCCCGGACTAGACAACGCTTTTTCACCAACCAATTCTACCACTTCCACCTGCTGCTCTCCCACATTCTCTCCCTCCTCCCCAGGCCCTCCCACATTCTAAGGAGCATCCCTGGCTTCTAGCCAGGCCTTCAGGGCTTTGTAAAACTCCTCTCTCTTAGTGAGGCCTGTGATAGGGTTCTGAACGTTTTGCAAAAGAACTTGAGCTGCTTGGCATTGTAGGTATCTATTCTCTCTTCTTCCCAGGAGAGATCCTCTGAGGCATTGGATCTGGGCTTGCCCATTGTAGAAATAACTAGCAATATCAATCAAAACTAGAATCAAAAATCTCAAAAATGTATGCGGTTACATTATGGCCTGCACTCACTAGTAGTGTACACTATAATTACTGTATGCGATCACAAATGCAAGTCCAGATTCTCACCGCTGACCAATGTTAGAAATGGGGGTCTCTAGTTGGCAGTGGCTGGCCACAGTCCAAGTAGGGACCCTTCTTCCTAAGTCAGAGTAAGGGGGCTGCACCCTTTGACAACCCTGTGGTAACATAGCACAAGCAGCTAGGCTTATCTCAGAGGCAGTGTGCAAAGTATTTATGATCATACACAGTGAAGGACACTACAAAGGGACACCACACAAGTAATTATAAAAAAATAAGTATCTTTATATATAGACTTAACACAAGGCCAATAACGGTAAAAAGCCACAATACTGAAAAAGGAGGTTACTCTTGAAAGGATGGAAAAAGAGTTCAAAGTGTTCAAATAGGGGTTCAGTTCAAAGCAGGGGTCTCTGCGACCCTTTTACTCACAAAGTACCTAAATTTCGTAGCAAAACAAACAAAAGGTTGCAAAGGAGCTCTAGCGATGATTTTCCCCACGCTAGGCCGGCGAAACGTTGAATCCTGGCCGCAAGTGAGGATAATGCACCGGGCTGCGGGTACGTGCGGGACAAAGCGACAGGTTTCCTCACGCTAGGCCAGCGATGCGTTGAATCCTTGCCGCAAGGGAGGATGATGCGCTGATCTTGTTGCGTTTGCGAGCTCTTTGCGATGAAAGAAAATGGCGCTCCGCGAGGAAGTGACGATCCGGGTGCGATGCGAGGAAAATGTCGAACGCACAGCGTCCGCTCTCGCCGTGCGATGCGATGATCTCTGACGTTAGCAAGCACTTTGGGGCCCGCAGACGTGCGATGCGATGGTCTTGGGTTTGCGAGCGCTCGGTGGCAGCGGTGCGTGGATTTTTCTTACGCTTTTTGGCTGCGGCGGCTCGCAAACGAGGTTAGCGACGACTTTCAGCTCTCTCTTCTCTGTAGTAGAATAGAGGCCATGGAACTCACAGGGGCCTCACCTGCAAATAGAATCCTCGCTGGGAGGAATCAGGAGGCTGGTGGGGAAGTCAGATGTGCCTGTGACTCCAGCAGGAGGCTAGCTCTCTTCTAGCCCTTGGGTGATTGCTTCAGCAAAAATAAAAGTCTCTCAAAAGTCCTTTTCCCTCTTCTTCCAAGTCCAAGGGGAATTACTGCAGGCCAATCCAAGAAACAGCACACAAGCACAAGGACCGTCCTCTCCTGCAGATTCCTTCAGTAACTCGGACAGAGGTTCCTCTTGACATCCAGGAGCAAAACAAATTGCAGGGGTTTGGGCACAGATATTCATACCCCAAAAGTCTTTGTTCTCAAAAGTCTCTAATCATTGAACCCAGCCAGAACCAGTTCTACTCAGGCCTGGAGCACTTTGTTTACCAGGCTGCATCCTTCCTTTCAGAAAGAGGGGGTCTGCTATCAGACACACAGTAGGAGGTGGAGCCAGCATTCACCTTGCCAGGCACAGCCCTATTCAGGACAAGGAGCTCCCCTCCCCAGTACTCAATGCAAATCTCTCTATTTATTCAACCCAGGTTTGACTCAGCCTGCCTTGCCCCTCTAAACCCAGACAGCCAATACACATAACAGCAGAGCACACTGGATGTTTAGGCAAGAAAATACCTACTTTCTAAAGTGGTATTTTCAAACACAGAATATTAAAAGCAACTTTACTAAAAGATGCATTTTATTATTCTGAGCTCAGGCATACTAAATTCGATTTTCTACCATGTTCCCTGAGTCAGATAGGACTATAGGATGTATTAGCCAGTCTGCCCATTCTAGCCTATGGAGAACAGGTAGCCTTGCAGCAGTAAAAAACAAAATGGAGGGGGATTTACTACCAGGACATGCTACACATATCAAGCCATGTCCTTCCTTACGCACACAATGCCCCTACCATAGGGGCGACTGACATGAGGCTAAGGGAAGGGTCAGGGGCAGGGAAGTGTGGGCACTTCACAACCAAGATGGCAGTCCTGGACTGCATGCAGACACTGCAGTGGCAGGTCTGAGGTACACTTTACAAGCTACTTCTGAGGGTGGCGCAAACCAGCGCTGCAGACGCACCAGCAGCATTTGGGTTACCAGCCCTGGGCACACAGGCCACGCTACTAGGGACTAACGGGTAAATCAAATAAGCCAATCAGAGATATTCCAATTCGCAAGCATATTACACAGGGAGCATTTGCGCTGTGGCACTGAATGGCAGTGGCACTGCGCCCAGAGCAT
The DNA here is from genome assembly GCF_964263255.1 of Lissotriton vulgaris. Lineage (NCBI taxonomy): Eukaryota > Metazoa > Chordata > Amphibia > Caudata > Salamandridae > Lissotriton > Lissotriton vulgaris. The sequence continues at coordinate 87,600 of NW_028241210.1, forward strand.
CTAATACCTGCAAAAACAGAGGAGACAACAGCAAAACATGGAAGGGAGACTCACACCAATGGTGCCAGGTCTAACTCCAATTATAAATGCACCCTAATATATAGTGCACCCTTATGTATGTGTTTGTTGTCACTGTGTTTTCAACATAGCTCTGGCCCTGGTCAGATAGTGCCCAGGGACAGCCGGAATCAGTTACCACCAGTACCAGTCAGCAAACAATGGGGATGCACAGGGCACACATTGACACTAAGGAGAACAGGTGTGAGACTCTGATGTGAGTTTATCAATTCCAGGAGATGCGGTTTGGACTGTGGAATGCACCTTCCCCCTTTGAGCGGTTGGTGAACGGCGTCCTCCCTTGGTGGAAGGTTTCCTCTCTGTTGGTTTATCAGACCCAGCTTGAAGGATCATCTGGAACACCTGAAAACATTCTGCTGGCATGTGCTGTATTACAGGACACAGATAGAAAATAATGTATCATGGAATTTACTGCTCTACTTTGGATGAAGTAAAATCACCACACGGGCCCCAAACAGTGGTGTTATTACAGAAATTAAGTATTTCACGCAGAACTAGCCATCTCTAAATCTGAGTTATTTTAGTCTCTGAAGATGAGGTGTGTTTCTACAAAACTAACAGTAGCACATGTTTAAATCAGTCCTGTTAAGGACAGTCATATGTTCCACTGTGTCCAGGGGATGCCACATGTGTACAGATGTTTACACATAACTGCAATGCAAAAAGAAGAGCGGCTCAGACAAAATTTGCAGCACAACTTTCTTAGCAGCAATATCTGGGGAGGGGAAAAGGGGCATCTGTGTGAATGACAGCAAATCAAGGAGAACAGCACCCTGGTATCACCATGGAGCACACCTCCTGAAGCCCAATAACCCATAGCAAGGACAATTAACCTCCCTAAGTCGCAGATAGATGGGCAATCAGAGTGATCCTGGCAGGGTCAACGGAGTACCGCAGCATGGAGCACTTGTTGATGAAGAACCTTATACTGGTGGAGGGTGAGATCCCATGAGCATAGACCACAAGGAAGCAGACTTGAAGGAAGGGGCCATTTCCAAAGCTGACGACAGCTGCCCCAGCACCCACCCCGAGCAGCACAATATCACAGACGGTCAAGGAGGAACCCATGCAACACAGCACCAGGTAACACGATGGACAGCACCTCCAGCAGCATCTCACCTCACACCTTGAAGAGCACGGCCAGGAGCACCCACCCCGAGCAGCACAATATCACAGACGGTCAAGGAAGAATCCATGCAGCACAACACCTGTAAACACCATGGACAGCATCTCCACAAGCATCTCACCTCACACCTTCAAGAGCACGGCCAGGAGGACCCCGCCAAAGCTGAACACAGCTGCCCCAGCACCCATCTCAAGCAGCACAATATCACAGATGGTCAAGGAGGAACCCATGCAACACAGCACCAGTTAACACCATGGACAGCATCTCCAGCAGCATCTCACCTCACACCTTGAAGAGCACGGCCAGGATGATCCCACCAAAGCTGACGACAGCTGCCCCAGCACCCATCCCAAGCAGCACAGACGGTCAAGGAGGAACCCATGCAGGACAGCACCAGCTAACACGATGCACAGCACCTCCAGCAGCATCTCACCTCACACCTTCAAGAGCACGGCCAGGAGGACCCCACCAAAGCTGAAAACAGCTGCCCCAGCACCCACCCCGAGCAGCACAATATCACAGATGGTCAAGGAGGAACCTATGCAGCACATCACCAGTTAACACCATGGACAGCATCTCCCCTCACACCTTGAAGAGCAGGGCCAGGAGGACCCAACCAAAGCTGACGACAGCTGCCCCAGCACTCATCCCAAGCAGCACAATATCACAGACGGTCAAGGAGGAACCCATGGAACACAGCACCAGTTAACACCATGGACAGCATCTCCACAAGCATCTCCCCTCACACCTTGAAGAGCAGGGCCAGGAGGACCCAACCAAAGCTGACAACAGCTGCCCCAGCACCCACCCCGAGCAGCACAATATCACAGATGGTCAAGGAGGAACCTATGCAGCACATCACCAGTTAACACCATGGACAGCATCTCCCCTCACACCTTGAAGAGCAGGGCCAGGAGGACCCAACCAAAGCTGACGACAGCTGCCCCAGCACTCATCCCAAGCAGCACAATATCACAGACGGTCAAGGAGGAACCCATGGAACACAGCACCAGCTAACACGATGGACAGCACCTCCAACAGCATCTCACCTCACACCTTGAAGAGCACGGCCAGGAGCACCCACCCCGAGCAGCACAATATCACAGACGGTCAAAGAAGAATCCATGCAGCACAACACCTGTTAACGCCATGGACAGCATCTCCAGCAGCACCTCACTCTATACCTTGAAGAGCACGGCCAGGAGGACCCCGCCAAAGCTGACGAAAGCTACCCCAGGACCCACCCCGAGCAGCACAATATCACAGACGGTCAAAGAAGAATCCATGCAGCACAACACCTGTTAACGCCATGGACAGCATCTCCAGCAGCACCTCACTCTATACCTTGAAGAGCACGGCCAGGAGGACCCCGCCAAAGCTGACGAAAGCTACCCCAGGACCCACCCCGAGCAGCACAATATCACAGACGGTCAAAGAAGAATCCATGCAGCACAACACCTGTTAACGCCATGGACAGCATCTCCAGCAGCACCTCACTCTATACCTTGAAGAGCACGGCCAGGAGGACCCCGCCAAAGCTGACGAAAGCTACCCCAGGACCCACCCCGAGCAGCACAATATCACAGACGGTCAAAGAAGAATCCATGCAGCACAACACCTGTTAACGCCATGGACAGCATCTCCAGCAGCACCTCACTCTATACCTTGAAGAGCACGGCCAGGAGGACCCCGCCAAAGCTGACGAAAGCTACCCCAGGACCCACCCCGAGCAGCACAATATCACAGACGGTCAAAGAAGAATCCATGCAGCACAACACCTGTTAACGCCATGGACAGCATCTCCAGCAGCACCTCACTCTATACCTTGAAGAGCACGGCCAGGAGGACCCCGCCAAAGCTGACGAAAGCTACCCCAGGACCCACCCCGAGCAGCACAATATCACAGACGGTCAAAAAAGAATCCATGCAGCACAACACCTGTTAACGCCATGGACAGCATCTCCAGCAGCACCTCACTCTATACCTTGAAGAGCACGGCCAGGAGGACCCCGCCAAAGCTGACGAAAGCTACCCCAGGACCCACCCCGAGCAGCACAATATCACAGACGGTCAAAGAAGAATCCATGCAGCACAACACCTGTTAACGCCATGGACAGCATCTCCAGCAGCACCTCACTCTATACCTTGAAGAGCAGGGCCAGGAGGATCCCACCAAAGCTGACGAAAGCTACCCCAGCACCCACCCCGAGCAGCACAATATCACAGACGGTCAAAGAAGAATCCATGCAGCACAACACCTGTTAACGCCATGGACAGCATCTCCAGCAGCACCTCACTCTATACCTTGAAGAGCAGGGCCAGGAGGATCCCGCCAAAGCTGACGAAAGCTACCCCAGGACCCACCCCGAGCAGCACAATATCACAGACGGTCAAAGAAGAATCCATGCAGCACAACACCTGTTAACGCCATGGACAGCATCTCCAGCAGCACCTCACTCTATACCTTGAAGAGCAGGGCCAGGAGGACCCCACCAAAGCTGACGAAAGCTACCCCAGCACCCACCCCGAGCAGCACAATATCACAGACGGTCAAAGAAGAATCCATGCAGCACAACACCTGTTAACGCCATGGACAGCATCTCCAGCAGCACCTCACTCTATACCTTGAAGAGCAGGGCCAGGAGGATCCCACCAAAGCTGACGAAAGCTACCCCAGCACCCACCCCGAGCAGCACAATATCACAGACGGTCAAAGAAGAATCCATGCAGCACAACACCTGTTAACGCCATGGACAGCATCTCCAGCAGCACCTCACTCTATACCTTGAAGAGCACGGCCAGGAGGACCCCACCAAAGCTGACGACAGCTGCCCGAGCACCCATCCCAAGCAGCACAATATCACAGACGGTCAAAGAAGAATCCATGCAGCACAACACCCGTTAACACCATGGACAGCACCTCCAGCAGCACCTCACTCTATACCTTGAAGAGCACGGCCAGGAGGACCCCGCCAAAGCTGACGAAAGCTACCCCAGGACCCACCCCGAGCAGCACAATATCACAGACGGTCAAAGAAGAATCCATGCAGCACAACACCTGTTAACGCCATGGACAGCATCTCCAGCAGCACCTCACTCTATACCTTGAAGAGCACGGCCAGGAGGACCCCGCCAAAGCTGACGAAAGCTACCCCAGGACCCACCCCGAGCAGCACAATATCACAGACGGTCAAAGAAGAATCCATGCAGCACAACACCTGTTAACGCCATGGACAGCATCTCCAGCAGCACCTCACTCTATACCTTGAAGAGCAGGGCCAGGAGGATCCCACCAAAGCTGACGAAAGCTACCCCAGCACCCACCCCGAGCAGCACAATATCACAGACGGTCAAAGAAGAATCCATGCAGCACAACACCTGTTAACGCCATGGACAGCATCTCCAGCAGCACCTCACTCTATACCTTGAAGAGCACGGCCAGGAGGACCCCACCAAAGCTGACGACAGATGCCCCAGCACCCACCCCGAGCAGCACAATATCACAGACGGTCAAAGAAGAATCCATGCAGCACAACACCTGTTAACGCCATGGACAGCATCTCCAGCAGCACCTCACTCTATACCTTGAAGAGCACGGCCAGGAGGACCCCACCAACGCTGACGACAGATGCCCCAGCACCCACCCCGAGCAGCACAATATCACAGACGGTCAAAGAAGAATCCATGCAGCACAACACCTGTTAACGCCATGGACAGCATCTCCAGCAGCACCTCACTCTATACCTTGAAGAGCACGGCCAGGAGGACCCCACCAAAGCTGACGACAGATGCCCCAGCACCCACCCCGAGCAGCACAATATCACAGACGGTCAAAGAAGAATCCATGCAGCACAACACCTGTTAACGCCATGGACAGCATCTCCAGCAGCACCTCACTCTATACCTTGAAGAGCACGGCCAGGAGGACCCCGCCAAAGCTGACGAAAGCTACCCCAGGACCCACCCCGAGCAGCACAATATCACAGACGGTCAAAGAAGAATCCATGCAGCACAACACCTGTTAACGCCATGGACAGCATCTCCAGCAGCACCTCACTCTATACCTTGAAGAGCAGGGCCAGGAGGATCCCACCAAAGCTGACGAAAGCTACCCCAGCACCCACCCCGAGCAGCACAATATCACAGACGGTCAAAGAAGAATCCATGCAGCACAACACCTGTTAACGCCATGGACAGCATCTCCAGCAGCACCTCACTCTATACCTTGAAGAGCACGGCCAGGAGGACCCCACCAAAGCTGACGACAGATGCCCCAGCACCCACCCCGAGCAGCACAATATCACAGACGGTCAAAGAAGAATCCATGCAGCACAACACCTGTTAACGCCATGGACAGCATCTCCAGCAGCACCTCACTCTATACCTTGAAGAGCACGGCCAGGAGGACCCCACCAACGCTGACGACAGATGCCCCAGCACCCACCCCGAGCAGCACAATATCACAGACGGTCAAAGAAGAATCCATGCAGCACAACACCTGTTAACGCCATGGACAGCATCTCCAGCAGCACCTCACTCTATACCTTGAAGAGCACGGCCAGGAGGACCCCACCAAAGCTGACGACAGATGCCCCAGCACCCACCCCGAGCAGCACAATATCACAGACGGTCAAAGAAGAATCCATGCAGCACAGCACCTGTTAACGCCATGGACAGCATCTCCAGCAGCACCTCACTCTATACCTTGAAGAGCACGGCCAGGAGGACCCCACCAACGCTGACGACAGATGCCCCAGCACCCACCCCGAGCAGCACAATATCACAGACGGTCAAAGAAGAATCCATGCAGCACAACACCTGTTAACGCCATGGACAGCATCTCCAGCAGCACCTCACTCTATACCTTGAAGAGCACGGCCAGGAGCACCCACCAAAGCTGACGACAGATGCCCCAGCACCCACCCCGAGCAGCACAATATCACAGACGGTCAAAGAAGAATCCATGCAGCACAACACCTGTTAACGCCATGGACAGCACCTCCAGCAGCATCTCACCTCACACCTTGAATAACACGGCCAGGAGGACCCCACCAACGCTGACGACAGATGTCCCAGCACCCACCCCAAGCAGCGCAATATCACAGATGGTCAAGGAGGAACCCATGAGGCATGTCACCAGATAACACAAGGGACAGCACCTCCAGCACAACAGTAACCTTGAAATCCCAAATATCTCACGCAATACAGTACCTTAAACACCAAGCAGCATTTCTAGCAGGACAGCACCAGTCGCATGACAAGGCTGGCAAAACACAAAAGGGACGGCATCATCAGGAGGAGGATAGGGATACACTGGAGGGGATCCAGAGAAGGAGGTCCTTGTTGAAGCTGTGACTACAGGACTCCCTCCCCACCCCGCCATGAGTCACATGATTTAGCGATACAGGATAGTTTCCTCTTGGCACAGAAGGACCCGGCATGGACTAAGGGCCAATAAGGTATTGTATGCATGTAAATTAGCACGCAAGTAATAGGGAAGCACTGTAGGGACTTATAGGGTTTAATTTGGTCCTGTAGAAAGCCCGGGACCCCTGTAGGGGCCACTTTGGGGGATGAAGCATGTCAACCTGATTGATTAAACAGACCTGATTGTTTATAATCGGACAATTAGCACCATAACAGGGCTATTACTGTCCATCTGCTTTTCAACCATCCCTTCTCCACCAAGGAATAAAGGATAGAACATTTAACCGGTAGGCGGTAGGGATTTCTAGCATTGGACCCCCTTTCTCTTCTCTTTTTCTCCTCAGTTTCCTGCTAATGCTTGAACCGCAGCCCATGTATGGGTACATTTGCCATTGGAGGATTCTTTGGTGAACGTGGGATGGTCGATGAGGAAGCCTGACACCTGGATGGTGTGTGAGGCCGTCCTGTAAATTTTCACTCACAATGGTGTGTGTCAATATATATCGGATGAACAGAGTAGCTCGAGTTTTCCTCGGTGATGGAACACCTATATCATAAAGTGTGTAAAGGCCCCCGTTAGAGGCTGGGCTATTTAACATAGGGACCCGTTTGTTTCTGTGGTGGAAGCATGATAAGCATCACATTTTGATTACACAGCACCCCTGAAAGTATGAAAATCCTCTCCAGCAGAAAAGCATTGCCGAGTGACAAGGACCGCACCTACAGCAGCTCAGCACAACTGGCAGTGTGAACAGCACACTCAGCAACACTGCAGAACTAACACCAAACCCAGCAGCTTCCACAGCACATCACCCCGACGTCCAGCAGCACAGCACTGCCTAGAACCCTGGGCAGCGCCCGGAGAATCACAGACCCCAGGGAGCGCAACAATCCTGAGATCCATGCACAGCCCCTCCAGCAGCACAGAACTCACAGCACATCACCCCGACGTCCAGCAGCACAGAACTGCCTAGCACCCTGGGCAGCGCCCGGAGAATCACAGACCCCAGGGAGCGCAACAATCCTGAGATCCATGCACAGCCCCTCCAGCAGCACAGAACTCACAGCACATCACCCCGACGTCCAGCAGCACAGCACTGCCTAGAACCCTGGGCAGCGCCCGGAGAATCACAGACCCCAGGGAGCGCAACAATCCTGAGATCCATGCACAGCCCCTCCAGCAGCACAGAACTCACAGCACATCACCCCCACGTCCAGCAGCACAGAACTGCCTAGCACCCTGGGCAGCGCCCGGAGAATCACAGACCCCAGGGAGCAAACAGTCCTGAGATCCATGTACAGCCCCTCCAGCAGCACAGAACTCACAGCACATCACCCCGACGTCCAGCAGCACAGAACTGCCTAGAACCCTGGGCAGCGCCCGGAGAATCACAGACCCCAGGGAGCAAACAGTCCTGAGAACCATGTACAGCCCCTCCAGCAGCACAGAGCTCACAGCACATCACCCCCACGTCCAGCAGCACAGCACTGCCTAGCACCCTGGGCAGCGCCCGGAGAATCACAGACCCCAGGGAGCAAACAGTCCTGAGAACCATGTACAGCCCCTCCAGCAGCACAGAGCTCACAGCACATCACCCCCACGTCCGGCAGCACAGCACTGCCTAGCACCCTGGGCAGCGCCTGGAGAATCACAGACCCCAGGGAGCGCAACAGTCCTGAGAACCATGTACAGCCCCTCCAGCAGCACAGAGCTCACAGCACATCACCCCCACGTCCGGCAGCACAGCACTGCCTAGCACCCTGGGCAGCGCCTGGAGAATCACAGACCCCAGGGAGCAAACAGTCCTGAGATCCATGTACAGCCCCTCCAGCAGCACAGAGCTCACAGCACATCACCCCCACGTCCAGCAGCACAGAACTGCCTAGAACCCTGGGCAGCGCCCGGAGAATCACAGACCCCAGGGAGCAAACAGTCCTGAGATCCATGTACAGCCCCTCCAGCAGCGCAGAGCTCACAGCACATCACCCCCACGTCCAGCAGCACAGAACTGCCTAGCACCCTGGGCAGCGCCTGGAGAATCACAGACCCCAGGGAGCAAACAGTCCTGAGAACCATGTGCAGCCCCTCCAGCAGCACAGAGCTCACAGCACATCACCCCCACGTCCAGCAGCACAGAACTGCCTAGAACCCTGGGCAGCGCCCGGAGAATCACAGACCCCAGGGAGCAAACAGTCCTGAGATCCATGTACAGCCCCTCCAGCAGCACAGAGCTCACAGCACATCACCCCCATGTCCAGCAGCACAGCACTGCCTAGAACCCTGGGCAGCGCCCGGAGAATCACAGACCCCAGGGAGCAAACAGTCCTGAGAACCATGTACAGCCCCTCCAGCAGCACAGAGCTCACAGCACATCACCCCCACGTCCGGCAGCACAGCACTGCCTAGCACCCTGGGCAGCGCCTGGAGAATCACAGACCCCAGGGAGCGCAACAGTCCTGAGAACCATGTACAGCCCCTCCAGCAGCACAGAGCTCACAGCACATCACCCCCACGTCCAGCAGCACAGCACTGCCTAGAACCCTGGGCAGCGCCCGGAGAATCACAGACCCCAGGGAGCAAACAGTCCTGAGAACCATGTGCAGCCCCTCCAGCAGCGCAGAGCTCACAGCACATCACCCCCACGTCCAGCAGCACAGCACTGCCTAGAACCCTGGGCAGCGCCCGGAGAATCACAGACCCCAGGGAGCAAACAGTCCTGAGATCCATGTACAGCCCCTCCAGCAGCACAGAGCTCACAGCACATCACCCCCACGTCCAGCAGCACAGAACTGCCTAGCACCCTGGGCAGCGCCTGGAGAATCACAGACCCCAGGGAGCAAACAGTCCTGAGATCCATGTACAGCCCCTCCAGCAGCACAGAGCTCACAGCACATCACCCCCACGTCCAGCAGCACAGAACTGCCTAGAACCCTGGGCAGCGCCCGGAGAATCACAGACCCCAGGGAGCAAACAGTCCTGAGATCCATGTACAGCCCCTCCAGCAGCGCAGAGCTCACAGCACATCACCCCCACGTCCAGCAGCACAGAACTGCCTAGAACCCTGGGCAGCGCCCGGAGAATCACAGACCCCAGGGAGCAAACAGTCCTGAGAACCATGTACAGCCCCTCCAGCAGCACAGAGCTCACAGCACATCACCCCCACGTCCAGCAGCACAGAACTGCCTAGAACCCTGGGCAGCGCCCGGAGAATCACAGACCCCAGGGAGCAAACAGTCCTGAGATCCATGTACAGCCCCTCCAGCAGCACAGAGCTCACAGCACATCACCCCCACGTCCAGCAGCACAGAACTGCCTAGCACCCTGGGCAGCGCCCGGAGAATCACAGACCCCAGGGAGCAAACAGTCCTGAGATCCATGTACAGCCCCTCCAGCAGCACAGAGCTCACAGCACATCACCCCCACGTCCAGCAGCACAGAACTGCCTAGAACCCTGGGCATCGCCCGGAGAATCACAGACCCCAGGGAGCAAACAGTCCTGAGATCCATGTACAGCCCCTCCAGCAGCGCAGAGCTCACAGCACATCACCCCCACGTCCAGCAGCACAGCACTGCCTAGAACCCTGGAGAGCGCCCGGAGAATCACAGACCCCAGGGAGCAAACAGTCCTGAGAACCATGTACAGCCCCTCCAGCAGCTTCTAGCAGCACATCACCCCCACGTCCAGCAGCACAGAACTGCCTAGAACCCTGGGCAGCGCCCGGAGAATCACAGACCCCAGGGAGCAAACAGTCCTGAGAACCATGTACAGCCCCTCCAGCAGCACAGAGCTCACAGCACATCACCCCCACGTCCGGCAGCACAGCACTGCCTAGCACCCTGGGCAGCGCCTGGAGAATCACAGACCCCAGGGAGCGCAACAGTCCTGAGAACCATGTACAGCCCCTCCAGCAGCACAGAGCTCACAGCACATCACCCCCACGTCCAGCAGCACAGAACTGCCTAGAACCCTGGGCAGCGCCCGGAGAATCACAGACCCCAGGGAGCAAACAGTCCTGAGAACCATGTACAGCCCCTCCAGCAGCACAGAGCTCACAGCACATCACCCCCACGTCCAGCAGCACAGCACTGCCTAGAACCCTGGAGAGCGCCCGGAGAATCACAGACCCCAGGGAGCAAACAGTCCTGAGATCCATGTACAGCCCCTCCAGCAGCACAGAGCTCACAGCACATCACCCCCACGTCCAGCAGCACAGAACTGCCTAGAACCCTGGGCAGCGCCCGGAGAATCACAGACCCCAGGGAGCAAACAGTCCTGAGAACCATGTACAGCCCCTCCAGCAGCACAGAGCTCACAGCACATCACCCCCACGTCCAGCAGCACAGAACTGCCTAGCACCCTGGGCAGCGCCTGGAGAATCACAGACCCCAGGGAGCGCAACAGTCCTGAGAACCATGTACAGCCCCTCCAGCAGCACAGAGCTCACAGCACATCACCCCCACGTCCAGCAGCACAGAACTGCCTAGAACCCTGGGCAGCGCCCGGAGAATCACAGACCCCAGGGAGCAAACAGTCCTGAGAACCATGTGCAGCCCCTCCAGCAGCACAGAGCTCACAACACATCACCCCCACGTCCAGCAGCACAGAACTGCCTAGCACCCTGGGCAGCGCCTGGAGAATCACAGACCCCAGGGAGCAAACAGTCCTGAGAACCATGTACAGCCCCTCCAGCAGCGCAGAGCTCACAGCACATCACCCCCACGTCCAGCAGCACAGAACTGCCTAGAACCCTGGGCAGCGCCCGGAGAATCACAGACCCCAGGGAGCAAACAGTCCTGAGAACCATGTACAGCCCCTCCAGCAGCACAGAGCTCACAGCACATCACCCCCACGTCCAGCAGCACAGAACTGCCTAGAACCCTGGGCAGCGCCCGGAGAATCACAGACCCCAGGGAGCAAACAGTCCTGAGATCCATGTACAGCCCCTCCAGCAGCACAGAGCTCACAGCACATCACCCCCACGTCCAGCAGCACAGAACTGCCTAGAACCCCGGGCAGCGCCCGGAGAATCACAGACCCCCGGGAGCAAACAGTCCTGAGAACCATGTGCAGCCCCTCCAGCAGCACAGAGCTCACAGCACATCACCCCCACGTCCAGCAGCACAGAACTGCCTAGAACCCTGGGCAGCGCCCGGAGAATCACAGACCCCAGGGAGCAAACAGTCCTGAGATCCATGTACAGCCCCTCCAGCAGCACAGAGCTCACAGCACATCACCCCCACGTCCAGCAGCACAGAACTGCCTAGAACCCTGGGCAGCGCCCGGAGAATCACAGACCCCAGGGAGCAAACAGTCCTGAGAACCATGTGCAGCCCCTCCAGCAGCACAGAGCTCACAGCACATCACCCCCACGTCCAGCAGCACAGCACTGCCTAGAACCCTGGGCAGCGCCCGGAGAATCACAGACCCCAGGGAGCAAACAGTCCTGAGAACCATGTACAGCCCCTCCAGCAGCACAGAGCTCATCACAAAATGAACAGCAGAAAACACTAGTAAAAGTACAAATAGTGCATAGAATGGTACATTTCCCAGGAACACCATACTTGGGGCAACATCTACAAGGTACCACCTTTAGGGGCACAACGACTTCTAGCAGGAGTGCTGGGTGCTAAAGAGACAGAGGCGTTGCATGGTAAGACAGCTAAGACCTTGAGCAGCACAGAAAGTTAGACCACATATGAAGGAGTAGAATCCTCTCAAATGATGCCAGTATTGGAGACATTGTATAGTGCAAACCTTCTTACCTCACTGGAGCTGAGAGTAAGAGAAAGGGACTCCAGAGGTCCAACGTATGCTATCACTGGAGCAACCACCATCCCTCCCTGGTGAGAAAGGAGAAAGAAAAGTGGTGAGAACATATGGCGCCACAAAGTGAATTATCCTGGGGCTCAACAACATGCTTGTGGGGCGTGCTTCTTCTGGATGAAAAAAAGAAATCCTGTCGTGCTGTTCAGTCTATCCCAGAAGCACCCAAAAACAGACCACCCCATCAATGGAGCAGTGTTTTACCTGCAGGCCTATCACCGCTTTTCTATTATGGGTTGCTCGCGCACGTGCGCACACACACGCAGAAACACACACACAGCTTGCTCCATGGGGGACCCTCCTGTACATCTACGAAAACTTGTACCAGTGGGAAGCTGCCCACACTTGCACGTCTCACACTTCCCAGAAGCTGAAGTTGTTGAGAAAGAGCAGGTTCTAACCCATGGAAATGTCTAGTATGTCACTTTTTGGCTCTGGTATTTTAACCTCTCTTGAGCTGTGAGTCTCCTCTCTGTAGTTACACCCACTATAATCTCTCATAAAATTGGATAATGAGCTGGAACTCAGCGCACACTCATTAGTGTAAGAGGGGCCACCCACGGCCAGTTCGTGCACGTGCACTGAAGATTCAGCGTCAATAGTTTGCATTTGTTGGTTAGAGTGAGAATGGAGTGAGCCTGCTGTGCCTCTATGTGGAGAGAAATACTGTTGGATCTCCTGTAACGAGGATGGTAAACAACATGGGGGATGAAGAGAAAGCTTGCCAGACAGTGAGGTACACTTAGGAACTTTCCTGAGGTCCTTTGAAGGGAAGCAGGCTTCTGTGAAAGGAAGAAACTAAACGAGGGAAGAGGCCCCTTTGAAGGGCACAGTTTCTACCCCTTCCTGCTTCATTCTGTCCCAGTAGTGTTCCTGCAAAGGTTTGTGCAGGAGCTGCATGGGAATGCCTCTCTTTTTCTTTTGTACCTTTGACTCAGAGTCCGTTGTATTTGGCGCATCTACCACCCCTCCTCTTCCTAGCCATCATGGAGTACAAAATCAAAATTTCCACCGCTAACAAATGCTACTTCTCCACTAAAATCAGGACCTCCCTCAACTCTCCTGAAGAGCTTTTTCTACAGTACAGAAGCGGAGTAAACTCCCTGCACAGAAAAACATGGGAGTAGGTCAAGAATTCTGCGATTTGCTAGCAATTTCTTCCAGGCAAAAGTCAAAGTAGTCTCGGACTCTTTCTCCTCCACACATCAAGCGACAGGAGTGCGCTTAGAGGGTCCCAACCCCCTCCACGTCGGAGGGTTTAAATGGCAAAGTTACCCCGGTAGTCACTACGCCCTTTTTGACACATTCCAGAATCACTGATCTTGATTATTCTTAGCCAGACGAGATCTGGATCACCCTGGGACCGTGCCCTTCAAAGGTCCTTCATTCGGTTCCAAATGTTACAGCCAGTTGCCTGAAAGGTATCTTTAACAGAATGCTTTCAGATGGGTTTCATCCGAATCAATGGAAGAGGGCATCCATCCTCCCACTGCTAAAGAAACCAATTTTGAATAATATAGGCCATAACAACTTGGCTGATCTCTCTATTACCTTTCCCAGCTAAAATTGTTGAGAAGGCGATGAACACAGATCTAACCCAGTTCATCAAAGATAACAAACTCCTTGACAGTTCTCAATATGGCTTCAGAAGTCAATACAGTACAGAGTAGGCCCTGATTAATGTGTCGGAGGAAATAAGGGATTTCCTGCTGGATCTCTTGCGGCCTTCAACATGGTTGATCATGAACTGCTCCTCGGTCAACTCTTTTCTTTGGACATCAGGGGCAGGGCGCTGGACTTACTGAAATCCTTTCTTAAAGATGAGCAACTGGTAGAGCTTAGAGGGTTGAAGTCCTCCTTGTTCTCTTTTCCTTGCGGGGTGCCGCAGGGCTCCTCTCGGAGTCCGACCCTTTTTAATCTTTACGTCGCCCCCCTCTGCTCACTTAAAGTCATGTGTTTTTGAGACGGTATCTTATGCCAATGACACGCATATCATGGCATCCTTTGTAGGGCCCCAACCACCACTGCGTCCAGATTTCACAACTGTAGGCAGGAAGTTGAGAATTGGTTGTCCAAAAACTATCTGTAGCTGAATACAGGAAAAACTGAGGTGCTTTTATTTGAACGTGATACCTCCTTTTGGACACCAAGCTGGTGGCCGCAGGAACTAGGAGAAATCCCCAATCCAGTCACCAAGGTAAAGAATCTAGGAGTTTACTTCGACTCCAAGCTGTCCTTTGAAGGGCAAATAAATGCTATCACCTCCTCCTGCTTCTTCATGATTAAAACTCTCAGGAAAGCACTACCTTTTATCCACTAGAGCTTCAAAAAGCGGTGGTCTTGGCACTCATTCCGTAAAAGTTTGATTATCGCAGCACCCTATTTCTCAATATTAAATAAAGATTCCTAAACAAACTGCAGGTCTATCTAAATGCAGCAGCAGTGCTGTTTACCATCCCAAAAGCATCAGTCAGTGGCTTATGTGCTGCCAATCCTGCACTGGCCGCCTGTTATGAGACTAGTTGAATTTAAGGCCCTTTGTATTGCCTTTAAAGCCCTACACGCTCTTAGCTCTGACTGTTTTTCTCACAGATTCAGGTAGTACCTCCCTGAGAACCAGCTCCGATCAGCGGCATTCTCTAATCTTGTAATCCCAAGAGTAAAAACTGCCACCTGGCTGGGAAGAAGCTTCATTGCAGACACTGTGACGTGAGCCTGTGGAACTCTCTACCATTGGCATTAAAGAAGGAAAGCAATCTCTTGGCGTCCTGCAAAATTTAAAAACCTGACTGTTTAACAACTAGCCTGAGACAAAAAAAAAACCCAGTTGTTTCTTCATAGGGGAACCTCCTGTAGACTCCGCTGCGCCTAGAAGTCCTTGGGTATTAGCGTGTGTTACAAATTAAAATTTAATTTCTTTTCATTTCATTTCATTTCAAGTCTGAGTCACAAAAACTCTGGCCAACGGTATAGAGATAATTGTCAGGAACTGTGTTAAATCACCTACAAAGGAGAATCTTTGACATCTGCATCTAAGTCTGAAAAACGAGCAGAAATAATGGGTGGAAACCCACTTAAGGGAGCCAGGCCTGTCGCTGACCATTGCATGCACCAACACACTAGTGTGAGTGGGAATTCCTTGAGCTTCAGTGCCAGCGTTATTGAACTCTGGTCTCCTTCATGGATGGAATCCATAGACAAGACCCCAAAATAAAGTGATACTCCAAATTTCTTATCCATGACAGATGGTTTCCAAGTTATAGCCTTTAGAAGCGTGCTGCCGCTTTAGCGCGACCATGCCAGGTTAGACTGGGGGACTATGCTGAAGTTTTGCCTAGTTCTGGAGGGAACCAATTCATGGTCTTGCCAAGACAGCATGGTGAGTGACTGAGGAGAGGAGACGCTGGTGTGCTGTGCATACTCTCAAATCAACAGTGAGAAAGCTTGCTGCCTAAATTCGCAGTCACCTGACTTGACCACTAGTTTGTCCTGTCACAGGAGGACACAGAAGCAGGAGGCAGAAGACAGCACAGGCAGCGAAGAAGGTTCATCAGCATACCACAGAAAGCACTTAGGTAGCAGCAGGAACAGTGGCTTGTTCCAGAAACCCCAACAGGCAGGAACAATGTTTGACCTTTATTTATTTATTTGGGAAGTTTTAAATAGTGCGAACATGACCGTCCGGGTATCAGAGTGCTGTACAGAGAAGCAGACATGATAAGCAAGTGGACATGCATATAGTAAATACTGTACTTATAGCAGCAGGTTAGCTAAAGAAAATGAGAAAAGGAAGAACAAGAAACTAAGTAGATATCAAGTAACAAAATTGCATAGAAGAATAGGCTTCCAGAGCTGCAGACATGAAGGCGAAGTCAATTTGAGTGGATTCAGGTCTTTTATTGACAGTATTTATTCAGGAGCAGGTCGAAGGGTTAGATCTGGTTTCAGGCGGGAGTGTGTTCCATATTCCAGTAGCAAGACCGGTGAAGGAGCGATTACAGGTTCTCTTCTTTTTAAATTTCTGCGGTTTCAACAGTAGAGAGCTAGAACTTCTTAGGGACCAACTCATACCAGATAGTTCAAGTTTTTTTGCAAGATAAAGAGCCAACTGAGTTGTATTAAATCTGGTGTGATGTGATCATGTGTTCTTGAACCCATGATGAGTTTTGCAGCTGATCTTAGTGTAGCCTTTAACCCCTTGGCCGCGGCGCGAATTCCGCCGCGGCGCTGGGGGGGGTGAGCGCGGCGCCGCTGGGCTCGTGACAGAACCATGTCGTCATGAGCCACGGATGGGGTGTGCTCATGGCAGCGTGGTTCCGTCACGGACCCACGCGCTCATGAATTTGCCCACTCAGGCAAGGAATTAATGCTGCGTAGGCGGAGCAGCCGCAGCATGACGGAACCAAGCCGTCATGAGCACACACCGCCCCTGGCTCATGACGACGTGGTTCCGTCATAAGCAGCCATTGGGTTAAAGGGGCCAGTGTAGCTTTGGATAACCCTGCCAGGGTTGTACTCCCGTAATCTAGACAGGAGATAACTAGGGATTGGACTACTGACTGGAATTCATCTAGAGACAGGAACGGTTTGATTCTCCTTAGAGTGCTGAGTTGGTGATTGACTCCTCTGGTGGTTGCACAGATGTGGTCTTGTACTTCAAGTATTTGTCCAGGGTTATGCCTAATGATATGTGGATTCAACATTTATTATTATTTTTTTTTATTTAAAGGTTTTATAGAGATCGTAGTAACCCTAGAGCATCCCAGCGCTAGAACCAGAAACTCAAGGGGGGTTCAGCAATGGAGGGGGTTATGGGTGAGGAAAGAGAAGGGTCTTTAGTGATTTCCTGAACTGGAGGAGATTGGGTTCAGTTCTCAGTCTCCGTGGGAGGTTGTTCCAGTGTTTGGCCGTGTGGACCGAGAAGCGGCGGCCTCCGGACCTGGCTTTTTTAACTCTGGGGACTGTGATGAGGTTCTCTCCGCTGGACCGGAGGGCCCTTTCCGCTTTGTAAGGGATGATGAATTCCTTGAGGAGGGGAGGGCCGTTGTTATAGAGGGTTTTGTGGGCCAGACAGAGGGCCTTGAAGGCAACCCTTTCTCTGACTGGGAGCCAGTGGAGAAGCTTAAGAGCTGGCTTTGCCGATGATCTGGCGGGTGTGTCAGTGAGTAGGCGGGCTGCGGCGTTTTGAACTTTCTGCAAGGTGTTCAGGGTGGCTTCGAGAGCTCCCAGATAGATTGCATTGCAGTAGTCAAGTCTTGCCAGGATGAGGCCCTGAATCAGGAGTTTCTTGGCGGTCGCGGGGAGCAAGGGGAAGATCTTTCTGCAGGCCCTGAGAAGTCTGAAGCAGATTCCTGCCGTCTTTTTTGCCTGTGTTCTGAAGCTCAGGTCGTTTTCGATCCATACTCCCAAGCTCTTGACCTCTTCCTTGGGTGCAGGGGGGTCACCCAAGCAGTTGGGCCAGAGGTGTGGCGGCAGGGAGGGCCCTTTGTGTCCGAGCATCAGTATCTCGGTCTTTGAGCCGTTTAGTTTTAGTGAGGAGGAGTTCATCCAGCGGTGGACTTCCGTGAGACAACTGTGGAGGTCAGAGGGGGAATGGTGGGGGTGTGAGAGGGTTACCACCAGCTGGGTGTCGTCGGCGTAGTTGATGATTGAGACGCCGAACGGACTGACCAGTTTCTCCAGTGGGGCCATGTACACGTTAAATAACGTTGGGCTAAGGGATGAGCCCTGCGGTACTCCACAGCGGAGGGGGATAGCGTGTGAGTGGCTGTCGTTCTCCCAGACTTGGAAGGATCGGCCTTCTAGAAAGGATTTTAGCCACTTCAGGGCCGTACCCCTTACTCCGATTTCTCCCAGTCGTTGGATTAGGGTAAGGTGGTCCACAGTGTCGAAGGCCGCACTGAGGTCCAGGATGATCACAGCCACTGATCCTCCCGTGTCCAGAATGCTTCTGGCCTTCTCCACTGCTGCCAGGAGGGCGATGTCAGTGCCCTGGCCTGGACGGAACCCTGTCTGGGAGACCCCGAGTAAGTTGTTGTTCTCCAGGAATAGTGAAAGTTGTTTGTTCACTAACTTCTCCGTGATCTTACTATTTCCTGGGAGAAGGGAGATAGGTCTGTAATTGGAGAGGTCCTGGGGGTCTAGAGAAGGTTTCTTTGGTAGGCCTTTGACCGCTGCCGCTTTCCAGCTGGGGGGGACTAGGCCCTGCGAGAGGGAGGAGTTGGTAAGTGCCGTGAGGGGGGGGTGATGGTGCTGGTCACTTTTTTCAGGAAGCGGAGGGGGGCGGGATCGAGGGGGGACCCACTTTTGATTGAGGCCATGTGGAGAGCAGTTGAGTGCCATAAGTTGTGTGAGTTATTCTTATATGGGGGCAGAATGATTTTGGGGGTGATCAGGAGAAATTCCATCATGAGCACATAAGTTAATGGAGTGTCAGTCAGTGTTGAGTTTCCAGCAGGGCAAGGTTAAGAATTTTGATGTTTTCGGGTGAGGACATTTTCATGTACAATTGAGTATCATCAGCGTAAATGCGTATGTTTGAGTAATACAGAATTTCGCTGAGAGGTTCCATGATCAGGTTGTAAAGCATGGGTTAGAGTGCGGATCCCTGAGGAACACCAAAAGAGACCAGCATGCTGTTAGAAAGGGAGTAGTTGACTTTATTCTTTGCATTCTGTTATGAAGCAATGAGACAAGCCAGCTTAAGACTGGGCCAAATAACCCAATCCTTTTTTCAAGAACACCAATCATGTTGTCATGATTGAGGAGAGATCAAGAAGTATAAGCAGGCAAGGCGTGTTTTGGTCAGGCAGTCTCAGGACATCATCTACAATGTGTGTTAGAGCCGTTTCCGTGCTGTGACCTGATCTGAACCTGATCGTATTGATCAAGGAGTTGGAATGATTTGATTTGATTGATTTGATTTATGAATTTATAGAGCGCGCTATTGCCCATGGGCGTCTTGGAGCTGGATAGATTCAGAGAGACCAGGGATCTGTCAAGACTAAGATCTAACCGGAAGTAAATACCCACGTTTTTACCTCTTTCCTGAATGAAAGCAGAAATGGGCTATTTTGATTGCGATTGGGAGGAGGATCCAGGCCTTAGCTGCATGCAGCAGAAAGCTTCCCCCCCCCTCTCCCCCCACCCCCAACACACCTGACCTGTTTGTGTTTTGGGACCTGAATCAGTTTAGCCTGGCTAGATCGTAGATGCCTAGAAGGCTCATACAATTTTAAATGAGTTTTTAAAAACTGAGAGCCCAACCCATGAAGTGCTTTATAGGCCAGACACAGAGACTTAAGTTGTATTCTTTTTTCCATTAAAAGCCAGTGGAGGGATCTTAGTCTGTGTGCAATCGGCACAGAACTATCTGTCCAGCATCAGTCTCGCTGCTGCGTTTTGTAGGCGCTGCAGTTTTGCTAGGTGCTGGACCTGTATCCCAGCATACAGAGCGTTCTCATAATTTAACCTTTATAAGGCCGGAGCTGTTACCACAGTTTTACGGGAATCAAGGGGGATAAATGGCAGGAGCTTCCTTATCATTTTCATGATGTACCAAACGGTGGATGCCATTTTGTTTGACTGGGCGTCAAATGATAGTTTGTTGTCCAGTATACCCAGATGTTTCACTTTGTTGACTGAGGATGGGCAGTCGCCTAAACTATTTGGTCACCACTCCGGGGACCAGATTTTCGTAACTGGCCCTAGCAACATGACTCAACGGCTCAATGTGGTTACAGAGTTGAGTGTATTTAGGCATTTCTCAAGTGAGTTGGCTAGAGTCATGATGTTTGTAATTGGACAGAAGCTGTTGGGGTCTGACGCCTATATTCTTATTTTTTGGGATAGGGGTGACCTGACCTATCTTTAGGGAGTCCAGAATCAAGCCCTGTGAGAGCGATTTATGGACAATCTTAGACCAGAGTGGGAGAATGGATGATCTGAGCTCTTTGTAGAATTTGGCTGGTAGAGGATCACTGAGGTGGTTAGATGGTTAAAGTAATGTTATTGTTTTCAGTATCTCTGCACCTTCTGGTAGTTTAAAGGTATTCCATGATGCATTATTTTTTGTAGTATAGTCTAGTCAGAAAGAGGGAGATTCAAAAAGGGAAGCCATTGGGAGGGACTGGGCTGGTCCTGAGTATGAGGATGTTGGGAGGCAAGTTGCAATTTGGAATCAATCTTCCTTGTCTTATTAGTAAGGTGAGCAGAAAAAACTTCACCACTAGGGAGTGACTCCTTGATCTAGCTGGACACACTCTAGACGGGGTCTGTACCAACTTTCCCCCTCTAGAAACCCACATACCGGTCCCACAAATCTGGACAGACCATAACCTGATCCCATTCCTCATTAGAACCCCGCAGTCTAAAAACTCAATCAAACCTAGTTCACCTCCAGAGAACCACGTCAACTGGAAAAAGGTAGAAGACACCTTTAAACTCAAACCTACCTTTGAGACTCAGACTCCTAGCCTGACTGGTAACGTGGAACAAGACTCCCAATCCTTCCACAACTGGATACTACACGAAATCAGAGTACGTGCTCCACCCAAACGCACTAGGAAAACTGATATTAAAGGCAAAACAAACGCCCCCTGGTTCACGCCAGAAGTAGCCAAGGCCCATCTGCTCTGCAAAAAAGGTGAACGCAAATGGCGAAAAACATATGATAGTTCGGACAGAAACTCCTATGTCCAACTAAGGAAAATCTATCACTCCATTATAAAAAGTGCCAAAAAAGAGTTCTACACCAAAGCCATTAATGAGGCTAAGCAAAAACAAAAAACCCTGTTTACAATAGTGAAATCTTTCACCCATCCAAAAGCCTTACAGCCCGAAATACCTCCCTCTCAAGATCTCTGCGATCAAATAGCAGACTTCTTTGAAGAGAAAATCAACCTCATTCAGAAAGACTTTCCCCCATACCAAAGCCCCCCATCCCTCCAGAACAAGCAGGAAAAATAACTGGAAACCTACAGACGTTCTCACAGGTTACCCTAGCCCAAACCAGGGAAGTCATTCTAGCATGCAAGTCAGGAGCCCCCTCCGATTCCTGCCCTCCCAGAATCCTTCACCAACTGATTGAAACTGTTAATCCCATCATAAACAAAATAGTAAATACCTCCCTCAGCACTGGCATCGTCCCCAGTGCATGGAAACAAGGCATTGTTAAGCCCTTAATGAAAAAAACGAACAAATCCCCTTCTGACCTGACCAATCTCCGCCCAATCTTACTTCTCCCAGTTTTGGGAAAAATCACGGAACAAATAGTCTACAGGGAACTCAAAAACCATTTAGAAACGAACAACATCCTCCACCCCCAACAATCAGGCTTTCGCCCCCAGCACTCGACAGAAACAGCCTTGATCGAATTGACTGACTCCATAAAACTACTACAGGACCAAAGAAAGAACGCCGTATTGATCTTGTTGGACCTCACAGCAGCGTTCGACACCATCTCCCACCTTATACTCCTGGACAGACTCAGGGACATCGGTATCTCTGACCTGGCATTGGACTGGATAACATCTTTCCTAACAGAAAGATCCCAATCCATCACACTAGGACCTTTCAGTTCTGCAGAGAAAAAGATTCGATCGGGAGTCCCACAAGGCTCCATCCTAAGCCCCCTGCTTTTTAACGTCTACCTTATCCCCCTTATCTCCCTGATCGAATCATTCGGCATCACTGTTACATCATATGCCGACGACACCAAACTCATAGTCCCGCTAGAGGAGAATTCTACGACTGCCAAACAAAATCTAAAAAACTGCTTGAAAGACGTCTTTCTGTGGATGGAAACAAACCACCTTAAGTGCAACACAAGTAAGACAGAAATCCTCCCCATGGGGAAAAATGTCAACTTCTGTCCTCATCTTTGGTGGCCAGAGGATTCCACAGCCCCCCCAAGACCGTCACAACAGCAAGAAACCTTGGAGTCACCTTCGATACCGACCTATCCTTCGACCAACACGTCAGGAAGGTGGCAGGAAGTTGCTTCGGAATCATTAAATCCCTCAAAAAAAATGTTGACTTCCTACCAACAGATGCTAGAAAGGCGGTAGCTGTGGCGCTAATCCTCTCGCGCCTGGATTACTGCAACGGTCTAATGGCAGGTGTGAAAAAAGTCACACTCAAAAAACTGCAGAGCGTCCAGCATTCTGCTGCCAGACTGGTGCTCAAACTCCCCAGGAGGTCTTCAGCATCTACTGCTCTGAGAACCCTCCACTGGTTGCCTTTGCACAAAAGGATTCTTTTTAAGATCCTAATCGTTGCATTCCGGGCATTTAACCACACTGGCCCCAAATACCTAATTAGACGCTACCCCCACTACAATCCCCAGAGGACTCTGAGATCCTCCAATAACAACCTACTAAAACTAGCTAATTTCAACTTAAAAACTAAAGGGGGTAAAACCCTCACCCACCTATCTTCCAGAGCATGGAACTCCATGCCCCAGCACCTGAGGTCCCTGACCAAGGAAATCCACTTTAGGAAACAACTAAAAACATGGATCTTCAGTCTATCAGACGAGTATGTGCTGGACGCCATCTAATCCTGCCTAATTTCAACCTCATGTATACTTTCCAGTCAGCGCCAGGATGCTCCTTCCGGAGCGACAGTCCCGCTTTACAAATACCAATACCAATACCAATACCAATTTGAGTGACTAGCTTGTTGTTTAATGAGTTCACATTGTTTTTGGGTCTGTTTTTGGAGTTGTTCAGTTGCAACCTAAAGTGTTCTTTGGGGCTATGGATGAGTTTGTTATATGATCTTCTTGTCACCCTCAACTGCTTAAAGTTTGCTATGGAAGGATGGTTTTACCATGATCTCTCAGCAAGTCTTAGCTTACGTCTTTCTTTATTAAGGAAGCCATTGAACCAAGGTTTGGAAGTTTGCTGGGAATTCTTTTGAGTGGTTTCGGAGATCTCTGTCATGGAGTGGATGTGGTGTTCGGTAAGATCCTTCAGATTCTTCATGTGAGAGGGCGGAGGAAGGAGGTTGCTGCTAGTTGAAGTTAGATCAGTTATGTTGATAAATCTCAGGTCTCTGGACCATTCTTTGGTCTTACAAGGTTGATCTTGTCTAAACACCGCTTTTTCCAAGATGATAATAGAGATTAGGTAGGAATCCGATGGGTGATATGGCTTCTAGTTGTACGACATTATCCTTAGTTATGATTAGATAGAGGGTGGAACCCTTATTGTGGGTAGGTCCATTTCATGATTGGGTGAGGTTTAGGTCAGAAATCAAGGCTTTGAAGGTGTTCAGTATCGGAGAATTTGCGTTGGGGTTAGGGTGTTGGTCAGAGTTAGAGAATATGAATTCTATAATTTGTTCGATGAAAGGAAGGTTATTTCCCAGTGGTGGTAGATCGTCTGTAGTTTACCCAACATCTTGTTGTTCCAAATTTTAATGCCAAGGTATTCACAGGAGGACATAGGAGCAGTTCATGCATGTCTCAGGTTGAGCATGGAACAATAGATGCTAGTTATGCCGCCTCCAACCTTATCAGGTCTATCCAATCTATAATGTCATGGTTAGGAGGTACTAGGATGTCCAGAATGGATGAGAGGTGTCATTGAGCCATGTTTCAGTTCAGGTCAGGTTCAAGCATAAGTATGAGGTTGGCAATGTCAGCTGCGTGTCTCACTGCAGATCTACAGTTAAGAAGCATAGATTTCATATGCGATTTGGTAAGACTACTTCTTTATGTGATGTGGGGACAAGTAATAGATTATCTTTGTTCATCGATTTAAGATTGACACTGGGTTCTCTAAATGGATTGGAGGGAATAGTTTGGATACTGATTGGTGAGGCAGATGGCTCATTATGAGTGAAGTTGTATGATAGCAGATGGGAATGAATGTCGGCATCAGATAGATGGTCAAGGAGCCTTTGGGGTCTGGACTGAGGATTGTGGTGGGATCGCGATCTCCAATGAAGTCTCACACCAGTAATAGCAGATAACTACTCAGCCATGGATGACAATAAAACATGTACAGGGCCTTATTTAGAGTCTGGAGGATCAAATACTCGCCAACAATTGTGACTGATACCCAGCCTGCCAAGTGTATTATAGCCAATGGGACTTGTACTACAGATGACGACAAACAACCCCCTTGTGACAAGCTCTGGATACAGCCCAAGGCTTTATCGAGGATTCCAAACGAGGCTCCACGCTCCTGTTGTTGCACCATCGAGTGATCTGCAGTCACACAATTGTGGCACACCTCAAAGTGGTGCAAAAATGTTGAGGTCAGTAAGAAGAGAGGCAAAAACTAGAATCTTTTGTAGTCCAGTCGGCACCAACTTTGTGTATTCCCCTAAATCGGACAATAACAAAAACATCTTGAGATATTTTAGGTAAAAGTAGCAGTCTTCACCTGCACTGCACCCTCAGCTTCAGTAGGGGAAACTCTGCCACTGTTGCTCCCCCTTGTGATGTCACTTCCCCTTGTGACAGGTAAAGTGTGCTACTGACTGAATTAACTTTCTGGACTCACCTACCGGACAACACAAGCTGTCTGGCTGTGAAAGAGCTATTCATGGATTTGTCAAGAAATGACACTGGGTTTAAAGTCCATCGATTATGTATCATGGATTGAGTTACTTGACAGTTGCATTTGCATCAAGGGATTGCCTTCCTCTTGGGTTTGAAGAATACAAATTATTTTGACTGACCCAACAACTTTGTTTACCCACCCAAAGTCCATTCTACTATTAATGAGTAGAATGCTCCCATGCAAGAATCTTACCCAAGGTCGCAGTCTAACGAATAGGGCCCATGCTGGCCTGTAGGCGCCCAGCTCTCATTTGCAATTAAAGATGAGGTGCCAGAGGTCATAACTTACCAATGCAGTGACCGGCTTCATGACACCCCAGACGGCTTCTTCCTGTACTTGGAACCCCACTTCTTCATGTGCCTCCCTCACAGCTGTGTGGACGAGGTCACGGTCAGTAGGGTCACACTTTCCACCGGGGAAACTGAAACAGAAGAGAACACGAGTTAAAACACATTCTGGCACATGCATCGACAATGCCATTTGCGATTCCTTATTAGCGAAAAATAAGGATTCGCTAATAAGGAATAGCAAAAGGCTATGCATGAAGAAATTGCTTCCCCATTCATTCCTATAGGCCTGGAGGCCCATAGGAATGAATGGGGAGACATTCTCAAATTGAGAATGCAATTTCAAAGGTGCCAGGGTATCAAAAGGACACCCTGTTGCACCCCTGAAATCTGCATAAGAGTACATCTTGCACACATACATGCCCCAAGGGGATGTGTGTGTAAAATGGAACTTTGAAAAATGCACTTTAGTGCAATTTTCAAAGTGTTTGCAAATTACCAAAAGTTCAACTTCATGGTAATTTGCTATTAGCGTTATTGCTCGTTTTTTTTACTTAAATGCATTGCATTTAAGGAATCTCAAATTGCAATTCCTTAAATGCAATGGCAATTTAAGTAATCACAAATTAGAGATTACTTAAATTGCGATTTTTGCATTTGGGATGATGCGTCCCAAATGCAAACATACCGGTCGGAAAGGGGCAGATTCTGACCGGTTTTTGCTTTGATGCATGTGGGCCATTGTGCCCTAAGGACCATGGAGCTAGGCCTTCAAATGCAGCGGTGTTTGGGAGGCGAGCAGGAAGGCGCGGTGTCTCCAAAGACGGCCATGCAGTGATGTCCAAAGAAGACGTGACTGAGAACTTTCTCCTGTTAGAGAAGGAAATCCTCATGGTGCAAAACATGCCTAACTGCACAAAAAAGTGAGTGTAAAAAAAGACATCAAGAGATTGTGGCTACGGATTGGAGGGATTCAACGATACGGTGATAGGGACTCGACCCCTACCTGTGCCAGAGGCTACGACGAACTTATAGCAGAGAAAATAAACTCTGTGTGCGACTGAACCCTGACCTGTGCCAGAATAACTCTACGTATGACAAATAAAAGAAAATGTGAGAGACTAAGCCAGAGAATTAACTGTACCTAAGAATAAAGGAAATCTGCAGACTAAATGCTGAGCTGTGGCAGAGATCATCTAGAAGCAAGGGGGAGAATAAAAGAAGCTAAGAAAATCAAGCCCTGCATGTGCCAGAGACAAAGTCTGTGTACGGGGAAGAGAAGAAAAAAGAAACACATTTAGGGAGGCCAAGCTGCTCTCTACCTGTGAGAGGAGAATCCCTAAGTATGACATATAATGATTGAATAAACTGTGAGACACTGAACCCCAACCTTTGCCGAGACTAACTCGAATAATGTCTAAGAGTAAAAGAAACTGTGAGAGACAAAACATTTAATGGAATGCGTCATTATAAAATCTGCGCAACTTCGGATTGTATTGCCCAGGCCCAGTCATAGTGCTCTTCGTTTTACTTTCAGCCGCACTGCACTGCCGCTCCCCTGCTGTAAAACCACAGCTCCCATGCAGGCAAGACCTACTTGCTATGCCAATGCTTGTTTGTTAATCTGCGTCAGCCAGGTTATACTCCCCTCTGCTTGAACTCACTTCTACCTCTCTTGATCTCTTTTCCTTCCCTCTGTGCTCCTTGTTCTACTGTCCTTTATTTCCCCGTCCATTGCTCTTCCTCCTGCCCTCTATCCTGCCTCTCCATGTCTCTCTGCCCCCCTGCCTTCTCTCCACATTCAGCTCTTTCTGCTGCCCCTCTATCCTGCCTCTCCATGTCTCTCTGCCCCCCCTGCCTTCTCTCCACATTCAGCTCTTTCTCCTGCCCCTCTATCCTGCCTCTCCATGTCTCTCTGCCTCCCTTGCCTTCTCTCCACATTCAGCTCTTTCTGCCTCTCCATGTCTCTCTGCCCCCCTTGCCTTCTCTCCACATTCAGCTCTTTCTGCCTCTCCATGTCTCTCTGCCTCCCTTGCCTTCTCTTTCTCCTGCCCCTCTATCCCCCCTCTCCATGTCTCTCTGCCTCCCCTGCCTTCTCTCCACATTCAGCTCTTTCTCCTGCCCCTCTCTCCTGCCTCTCCATGTCTCTCTGCCCCCTTGCCTTCTCTCCACATTCAGCTCTTTCTCCTGCCCCTCTATCCCCCCTCTCCATGTCTCTCTGCCTCCCTTGCCTTCTCTCCACATTCAGCTCTTTCTCCTGCCCTCTATCCTACCTCTCCATGTCTCTCTGCCTCCCTTGCCTTCTCTCCACATTCAGCTCTTTCTCCTCCCCTCTATCCCCCCTCTCCATGTCTCTCTGCCCCCCTTGCCTTCTCTTTCTCCTGCCCCTCTATCCTGCCTCTCCATGTCTCTCTGCCTCCCCTGCCTTCTCTCCACATTCAGCTATTTCTGCCTCCCCTCTATCCTGCCTCTCCATGTCTCTCTGCCCCCCTTGCCTTCTCTCCACATTCAGATCTTTCTGCTGCCCCTCTATCCCCCCTCTCCATGTCTCTCTGCCTCCCCTGTCTTCTCTCCACATTCAGCTCTTTCTCCTGCCCCTCTCTCCTGCCTCTCCATGTCTCTCTGCCCCCTTGCCTTCTCTCCACATTCAGCTCTTTCTCCTGCCCCTCTATCCCCCCTCTCCATGTCTCTCTGCCTCCCTTGCCTTCTCTCCACATTCAGCTCTTTCTCCTGCCCTCTATCCTACCTCTCCATGTCTCTCTGCCTCCCTTGCCTTCTCTCCACATTCAGCTCTTTCTCCTCCCCTCTATCCCCCCTCTCCATGTCTCTCTGCCCCCCTTGCCTTCTCTCCACATTCAGCTCTTTCTCCTCCCCTCTATCCCCCTCTCCATGTCTCTCTGCCCCCCTTGCCTTCTCTCCACATTCAGCTCTTTCTCCTCTCCTCTAACCTCCCTCTCCATGTCTCTCTGCCTCCCTTGCCTTCTCTCCACACTCAGCTCTTCCTCCTGCCCTCTATCCTCCCTCTCCATGTCTCTCTGCCCCCCTTGCCTTCTCTCCCCCTGCCCCCCTTGCCTTCTCTCCACATTCAGCTCTTCCTCCTGCCCTCTATCCTCCCTCTCCATGTCTCTCTGCCCCCCTTGCCTTCTCTCCCCCTGCCCCCCTTGCCTTCTCTCCACATTCAGCTCTTCCTCCTGCCCTCTATCCTCCCTCTCCATGTCTCTCTGCCCCCCTTGCCTTCTCTCCCCCTGCCCCCTTGCTTTCTCTCCACATTCAGCTCTTTCTCCTCCCCTCTATCCTTCCTCTCCATGTCTCTCTGCCCCCCTTGCCTTCTCTCCACATTCAGCTCTTTCTCCTCCCCTCTATCCCCCCTCTCCGTGTCTCTCTGCCCCCCTTGCCTTCTCTCCACATTCAGCTCTTTCTCCTCTCCTCTAACCTCCCTCTCCATGTCTCTCTGCCTCCCTTGCCTTCTCTCCACACTCAGCTCTTCCTCCTGCCCTCTATCCTCCCTCTCCATGTCTCTCTGCCCCCCTTGCCTTCTCTCCCCTGCCCCCCTTGCCTTCTCTCCACATTCAGCTCTTCCTCCTGCCCTCTATCCTCCCTCTCCATGTCTCTCTGCCCCCCTTGCCTTCTCTCCCCCTGCCCCCCTTGCCTTCTCTCCACATTCAGCTCTTCCTCCTGCCCTCTATCCTCCCTCTCCATGTCTCTCTGCCCCCCTTGCCTTCTCTCCCCCTGCCCCCTTGCCTTCTCTCCACATTCAGCTCTTTCTCCTCCCCTCTATCCTGCCTCTCCGTGTCTCTCTGCCTCTCTTGCCTTCTCTCCACATTCAGCTCTTTCTCCTGCCCCTCTATCCTGCCTCTCCATGTCTCTCTGCCCCCCTTGCCTTCTCTCCACATTCAGCTCTTTCTCCTGCCCCTCTCTCCTCCCTCTCCATGTCTCTCTGCCCCCCTTGCCTTCTCTCCACATTCAGCTCTTTCTCCTCTCCTCTAACCTCCCTCTCCATGTCTCTCTGCCTCCCTTGCCTTCTCTCCACACTCAGCTCTTTCTGCTGCCCCTCTATCCTGCCTCTCCATGTCTCTCTGCCTCCCTTGCCTTCTCTCCCCCTGCCCCCTTGCCTTCTCTCCACATTCAGCTCTTTCTGCTGCCCCTCTATCCTGCCTCTCCATGTCTCTCTGCCCCCCTTGCCTTCTATCCACATTCAGCTCTTTCTGCTGCCCCTCTATCCTGCCTCTCCATGTCTCTCTGCCCCCCTGCCTTCTCTCCACATTCAGCTCTTTCTCCTGCCCCTCTATCCTGCCTCTCCATGTCTCTCCTCCTCCCCTGCCTTCTCTCCACATTCAGCTCTTTCTCCTGCCCCTCTATCCTGCCTCTCCATGTCTCTCTGCCCCCCTTGCCTTCTCTCCACATTCAGCTCTTTCTTCTGCCCCTCTATCCTCCCTCTCCATGTCTCTCTGCCCCCCTTGCCTTCTCTCCACATTCAGCTCTTTCTGCTGCCCCTCTATCCTGCCTCTCCATGTCTCTCTGCCCCCCTTGCCTTCTATCCACATTCAGCTCTTTCTGCTGCCCTCTATCCTGCCTTTCCATGTCTCTCTGCCCCTCTATCCTGCCTTTCCATGTCTCTCCTCCTCCCTTGCCTTCTCTCCACATTCAGCTCTTTCTCCTGCCCCTCTATCCTGCCTTTCCATGTCTCTCCTCCTCCCTTGCCTTCTCTCCACATTCAGCTCTTCCTCCTGCCCTCTATCCTCCCTCTCCATGTCTCTCTGCCCCCCTTGCCTTCTCTCCGCCTGCCCCCCTTGCCTTCTATCCACATTCAGCTCTTTCTGCTGCCCCTCTATCCTGCCTCTCCATGTCTCTCTGCCTCCCTTGCCTTCTCTCCACATTCAGCTCTTTCTCCTGCCCCTCTATCCTGCCTCTCCATGTCTCTCGGCCCCCCCTTGCCTTCTCTCCACATTCAGCTCTTTCTGCCTCTCCATGTCTCTCTGCCCCCCTTGCCTTCTCTCCACATTCAGCTCTTTCTGCCTCTCCATGTCTCTCTGCCCGCCCTTGCCTTCTCTCCACATTCAGCTCTTTCTCCTGCCCTCTATCCTACCTCTCCATGTCTCTCTGCCTCCCTTGCCTTCTCTACACATTCAGCTCTTTCTGCTGCCCCTCTATCCTGCCTTTCCATGTCTCTCAGCCCCCCTTGCCTTCTCTCCACATTCAGCTCTTTCTCCTGCCCTCTATCCTACCTCTCCATGTCTCTCTGCCTCCCTTGCCTTCTCTACACATTCAGCTCTTTCTGCTGCCCCTCTATCCTGCCTCTCCATGTCTCTCTGCCCCCCTTGCCTTCTCTCCACATTCAGCTCTTTCTGCCTCTCCATGTCTCTCTGCCCGCCCTTGCCTTCTCTCCACATTCAGCTCTTTCTCCTGCCCTCTATCCTACCTCTCCATGTCTCTCTGCCCCCCTTGCCTTCTCTTTCTGCTGCCCTCTATCCTGCCTCTCCATGTCTCTCTGCCCCTCTATCCTGCCTTTCCATGTCTCTCCTCCTCCCTTGCCTTCTCTCCACATTCAGCTCTTTCTGCTACCCCTCTATCCTGCCTCTCTATGTCTCTCTGCCTCCCTTGCCTTCTCTTTCTGCTGCCCCTCTATCCTGCCTCCCCATGTCTCTCTGCCTCCCTCCCCTTCTCTCCACATTCATCTCTTTCTGCTGCCCCTCTATCCTGCCTCTCCATGTCTCTCTGCCTCCCTTGCCATCTCTCCACATTCTCCATGTTTCTCGGCCCCCCTTGCCTTCTCTCCACATTCTGCTCTTTCTGCCCCCACCCTCCCACCCCCTTTACTAGAACTTTCCCTGCCCCCTCCCACCTTCCCTTATTCTCTCTCTCTCTCCCCTCCCCAGGGGACATCACACAAACTGCTGAAGAGTTTGTCACCTCCTGTCACCAGGTTAGATCTAAAAAGGAAACTTCATCGCCGCCAGCATGTCACGAGGAACAGCATAAACAAGGCATAGTGTGAGCCCTGTCATGGATTAGAGAAACATCCAGCAGACAGCCATAGGACAATACCATGGGTTCAAGAACAAATCCTTGAAGGTAAAGGAATAAAAGGAATTTAAGCAATCCTAATTTAATGCTGGTGTAAAACCATATTCAGTTTCTAAAACCATGACGATTATATGTGCTAAGCTCTCCTGTGTCCAGAAACGATCCCTCGTAGAACTGTGAAGTGCCCAGCAGCTCAGGTTGGATTCTGGAAAAAAGACCCATCAGGTGAGAAACAAGCTCATAGGGCGATAACGTAGGGGGAGTAATCACAGAGAACCTAAAACTCACTCTGTAACTAATTATGTTTAATGAGAAAGTTACTTACCTTCGGTAACGCATTATCTGGTAGATACTCTATCTAGCTGCAGATTCCTTACCTTTCAATTTCACAGGCGCTAGGCTGGATCCGGAAACTTTTGCTGAGTAATACCCCTTGCCTGCAGCGTTCGGGGGGCTCCATTCGAATCGTGTGACGTCGTCGGCAGCATCAGTTATGACATTGTGGTCCCTATATAGGCACCACCCAGGTGCGCAGACGTCAGTACTTTTCACTTTTTCTAAGCCAGAAGCGCAGAGCCTAACGTACACATGTGCAAAACTAGGGCGCTGAAAGGAGGGAACAACCCTAGCCCTACAATATCAGTCGGCATAACAGGGAGGCGTGGGTGGGCCTGTAAGGAATCTGCAGCTAGATAGTGTCTCTACCTGATAAGGCGTTACCGAAGGTAAGTAACTTGTTCATCTGATAGAGACTTCTAGCTGCAGATTCTTTACCTCTAAATCAGATACCTGAGCCAAACCATCCCGGCGGTGGGTTGCGGACTCACATTCTAGACTAAAAATTCTTGCAGGACTGTAGGGGCAAAATGTCTGTCCCTGCGCACTTGCCCCTCAAGGCAGTAATGTTTTGCGAACGTGTGCAAAGATGCCCACGTCGTTGCCTTTCAGATGTCTTGGACTGGGACACCCCAAGCCAAGGCAGTAGTTGCAGCCATTAGCTAGTGGAATGGGACTTTAATCCCTCAGGGGGCTGCTTCTTCGCCAAGGCATAACAAATTTTGATTCAGAGAACGACCCAGCGAGAGATGTTCCTTTTCTGCATAGACCTTCCCTTCTTTGCTCCCACATACCCCACAAAGAGTTGGTCGTCCACCCGGAATTCTTTAGTGTGGTCAAGGCTGAACGACAACGCCCTTTTTGGGTCCAGAAGGAAGAGTTACTTACCTTCAGTAACAATATATCTGGTAGAGACACAGTCTAGCCGCAGATTCCTTAACTTAGAATATCTCCCCAGGCGTCAGACTGGATCCGGAAAATCATTTTTTCCCAGCCATACCTATGTACGCTGGGAGGCGGTGTCGTCCGGCTCCGTCCTGACGTCGTCCACGGAAGTGAAGTCAATGGAGCCATATAAGCTCCTGCAGGCGTGCTGATGTCAGTTTTCTAAAGGAAACTTTTCCACGCCACGACGCGGAGCCGTGCAAAAAACTGCGATAGCACAGGAACAGTGTGTGTTAAAAAAGAATAAAATCACTGAAAAAGCACCCAGTCCCCGAAGGGGCTGAAGGGAGCTCACAGAGTATTTGCTGCGAGCAAGGGCCCAACAGATTGCCAAGCCGTGCCCCACCTCAAGGGGGCAACAACAGCGACACAAAAGATATGGCAAGCGAGGCACAGCTTGTCAACACAGAAGGGAAATTAAAAGAACCACAATGTTGAAGTGAACGACCACTAGAAAGTTCACCACACATACAGTCTAGAGACTGAAGAACTGTAGTATCAAGAGAACCCAACCCAACAGACTGCCAGAGAAAGGAGGAGGCATAGGTGTGGGCGGTGGGAGGGAATTTAAAACAGAATAACTCCATGCGTGAGTAGCACAGGAGGAAAAACATGAAAAGATAGTAAAATGTATAGACCTGAACCACCTTAAAACGTGGACGAGTGGAGAGCCAAAGGGCTCGAAAGCTGAAAAAGGAAGGTGCGAGAGCACGCCACCAACCAAACACTAGGACGGAGGGGAGTGCGAAGGGCTCAACGTAGAACAACACACCCAACCCCAGAGTGAGGTGTGAGAGCCGACCCCGGAAGACCAAGGCCACCAGAAAGAGGGAGGCTAGGTGGAAATACACCATATGTATAGGTCTTCGCAGAGTGGGGAGGATGGGCGGGTGTTACGGAATCTGCGGCTAGACTGTGTCTCTACCAGATGTATCTTTACGGAGGGTAAGTAACTCTTCCATCTGATAGAGACATTTAGCCGTAGATTCCTTAACTTAGAATATATTCCAAAGCCATACCCCATAGGAGGAGGGTCTGCGAAACAACCACCAAGTTCCAGGAGAACATATTCGTCAAGAGGCTGATGAAAAAACAGTGGAAACCGCAATGCCAGGACAACAGGCATCAGACCCATGACCCACCTTAAGGAGCATGAACAAGGGATGGTAAAGACACCAAATCCGATGAGGGACGGTGTGAGGCATCTCTCGCCCAGACACCTATTTGGTTTAGTGCACTTTCAAATTTTATCCTATCCTATCCTATCCTACAGAGACGCAAGGAAAACAGAACTAGAGTTCCTCGCCAATGTAAGAAACAACGCAGTGAGACCTTCAAAGAAGGATCCAGGTGCCGGTCTCTATAACCCAAGAGGAACGAAGTACCAAGGGTGAAAACAACATGACAACGGTAGAGTGTACCGCCTGAACACACACCACAGTGGAAGCCCCAAGAAATGGGACAGTCAGAGACTGTCCGCCCAAGAAACGGAGCCGCAGCATGAGCCCCGTGGGTGTAAAAAAACACCTTAATGTGTACTGCCTAGGACATGTGACAACAGTGGCAGGGCCAAGCCCAGAGCCGAGTGCCAACAGAGACAGAGGAGACACCATTTGAGAAAAAGCTCAGGCGGTAGGCATGCAGCCAAACGAATTAAAAAGGTACCGATCTGAGTGGATAACCTTCAAGGCTATTAACACACAGAGGACACTAACCCGAAGGAAAGTGGAAGCAAGAATGTCTGACGCTAAGGCAAAAAAGACTTAGTATGCGAGCTCCCCAGTGGTGTGTAGAATCCACGATATACACACAAGAGACAGGAATGTCGACACGCGTACATGGTTAAGGTCTATTAAGGATTTTAGAGGAAGAGGAACAACAAAAGCATGCTTCCAACAGGCGGAAACTTCAGGCCTAGTGAGAGACCTATCACACATTTCTAGAAGAGAAGGAACCATCAGAACGTTGATCATGGCTAATATCCAAAAGGGAACAAGGATCGGGTAGCAAATCAGATTTAATAACGGATAATAAGGCAGAGCCCTTCAGCCTTCATTGGTGCGAATTCCAATAAACAAACATTGGTCTGAAAAGGAATAGCTTCAGGAGCAAACAATGGAATTAAGGCTAGACCAGATCTTATTCATTTTGTATAGGAAGCACTGTGCCAAATTGTTGCAGAGTTCCTGGGAGTGATTTATTGTGTTAGAGAAAACAGTGAAAAAAAAAGATGGTTTAAAACTGGAAAAAAAACTTAAGTAAATTTTTAGCATCCTCGATCCTGGAGGCGCCGAAATAGCTCAGGGCCCGGGTAGAAGCTGTTGATATTTCTTGACAGTCCTGAAATAAACAGCAAGCGATGAAAGATATGGTGTGCAAGCACAGCCAGATCATTTCCCTACATGGGCAACTGACGGACACTTTCTGGTGGCGGCCAGAGGGTCCTCGGGGATCCCTTGGATAGTACCCTCACTGTGATGCTGCATGCATGCAGTATCAGCAAGGGAATCCCAGGGGACGCCTAAACTGGGGGTGCTTGTGCTGCCCAGGAAAGGTCATTCTAGGAATCAGAAAGGTTTTTTGGGGCGCGTGTGTATGGATTTCATTTTGAACATCATGCCCAGGTGGCATTGCTGAATAATCTGATAAATGAATTGGACACGATGGCCTTGATGTCCTGAACAGCCCGGCACACTATATTTTCTGTGCCAACTTTTAAAGGGCGTTGTAGGGGGCCGTTCATACATTTTATCTTAATCTCCTGTTCCTTACAGTCCTTATTTCATGGTTTTAATATTGTTGAGAGTGAATAGAGTGACCATAATCCACTTTGTGTCTATATGCAGGGCCCATTATCAGCAACAAGCATGGGCTCACTTACACCAAAATATGGCAAACGACGACTTAAATGGTCCCAGATCTCCCAAGATAAATTTTACAGTGAAGTACAATTACCCTGTGCTCCAGAGTTAGCACTATGTACGTCTGCAGATTCCTCTCCCAGGGAAGTTATTGCCGTGTATGAACTCATAGCGCGTAACGTCGGTGAAGTCTTAAGTGTCCCGGCTGGTAGAACGTCTTCTCCAGGCCCCAGATAGTTTGACTCCCTCTGCTCTAAGGCAGCAAAAAAGCTGAGGGAAGCTCTGTCAGCCAAACCAAGAAATCAAATTGAGGTAGGTGCATGCCGTAAAGAATACAAGTCAGCCTTGGTCAGTCGGAAGGGTGCCCTGAAGGAGGAGGCATGGAGGGAGCTGATTGACTAAAGCACTCTCAGGCAGAGCGCTAGGTTCTAGAGTGTCGTGAATCGCCCCCTTTTTAGTCAGGAAGTGGGGGGCCATTAGATTCACATATGACTGAGGAGGAATGGGTGCTCCATTTTAAATCTATGTTTGTCAGCCCTATGGAGCATATTTGCCAAGAAAGTCGGCATACAAATGCCCCTGTAATGATTTTTGAAAAGGGTGAGGTTATGGCAGGCATTGCAGGGCTATCCAGAAACAATGCGCCGGGCCCAGATGGTATTCCTCCGGACCTGTTTAAGTCTGACCCTTTGCTCTGGGCTCCGGTACTGGAGCCTATGCTTAACGCAGCTGCAAAGAACCGCTGTCCTCAGTCTTGGGCCTCTTCCACCATAGTCCCTGTTTTTAAGAAGGGTGACAGGAATAGCACCCACTGTTACAGGCCAATCTCCCTCCTTGACTCAATTTTTAAGGTTGTAGGACGTATTCTCTTGCAGAGACTATCCACATGTGCAGATGAGCACAAGATCCTGTCGGATATCCAGTTTGCATTTTGGTAGGGATGCTCTACTGTTGCTCAGTGTCTCAATTTATCTATGTTACTGAGAAAATATACTGTTGCCCGCCCCGGTACTGTTTACCTTGCCTACATGGACTTTCCCTCCGCATTTGACTGCGTCAACAGGGTTAAATTGTTGCAGTCCATGAGGGCAATGGGGGTGGATAACAGTATTGTTCATTTTTTAGAGGATTTGCATACGTCAACTAAGTCTAACGTCAGGTTTTCGCAGGACCTTCGGGTCACTAGGGACTTTGAGACAAAGAGGGGAATACGAGGGGCATCCTGGCTCCATTCTTGTTTAATCTTTACATGAATGATCTGGAAACTGCCCTCAGAGTCACTGGGGTTGATTACCCGTGTGTAGGGAGGCGTGGCATACCCCGTCCTGCTTTAAGTGGACGATGCCGTCCTTATATCCAGGACTGCAATAGATTTGCAATCTCTATTAACAGCATTCTCCAGTTTTATGATGGACCGGGATCAGGCAATAAATAATTCAAAATCTTACATAATGCAAAGGGGAAACAACCCAAAACAAGGTTTCAATTCAGTATTGGCCCTGCTAAAATCCCCCGCACTAACGTTTTTTCTTATTTAGGTTTTTTTTTAATGATCATTAAAATGGGGTTCATTATTCTTCAGGAAAAAGGGGGGCTTGGCCCGGGTGAATGCGGCAATTTCTAATTTTGCCGCCAAAATAGGGTGGAAACCATTTGGAGCCATGCTGAAAGTTACCAAGCCAAAAGCATGGCCGTAGCTAGCTATGGATGTGAAATCTGGGGACACATTGCTGTGGATTGTCTCCAGGTGGCTGAGAATGACTTTCTGAAACGCATGTTACGTGTTACCCAGGGAATATCTAACCTAGCGGTATATGAGGAATTGGGGGTCTCCTATCTTATTGATGTCCTTGCGCTGTGCCCTCTGGTGTTTTGGTTGAGGTGCTGGTTAAACAAAGAGTTAACTCTTAACCATTTAATTTTAAGAGTGTATGTCCCTCGATAATGCATATCGAATTTCCTGGCTTAACTACATTAAAACCAGCCTTTAAGGGCTAGGGCACGCTGATCTATTCTGTAACCATGAATCCATTGCTACGAAGGACGTGGAATGAATTAGGGTAGCGTTCTTAACCTCAAGGACATTGGACAGGGAGGCGCAGGAGTTGCTGAATCCCAGTGTTTGTACTTTTTTAATGCTCAAAACATTTACGACAACGGAACCTTATCTAATGGGGTTTCTATCAATACACGGATGAACCTTTTTCACCTCTTGCTAACCAGGCCTAAGGGATACAGTAGAGGTCAAGTGCTAGCTCCCTGTGGCTGCGATGGACAGTCTCCACAGGATCTGCTGCGCTTTATGGTTTTATGCAAGTTTTATTCAGGCCCGTCCTGCACTAATGTATCTTCAATTGCTGAAAGAGGACTGTATTCATTTTATAGTGGGGTTGTTAAAAGCTACAGTGAAATCCAGGGCCTGTATGGATGTTTAAACAACGGATGATCTATGTAGGATCTATTAGGCCTAGCGTGCGCCATGTAGTTAATAAAATAGGAAGTTATGTTTTCAGGGCACATTGCACTTTAAGGTTTTGATCAATTGGGGAGGTTGGATATTGGGTTTTACCCATAAATTGTGTATAGGGTCTAATTTTTTTAATCATGTTTTAATGTATTACAGTTTTTATGTACTTGTAACCTTTGTAACTTTTATGGTTCTCCGACGTGAAACCGAATAAAGTTTATTTGAATTGAATTGATACATGACCAGGGTTCATCAGGAGACTTGCAGAGGTCAATAAACAGCAGATTAATTGGTGTCATCTCTGACTCTACTAATGCCCTCTAGTTGGTAGCAGTATCTTTAGCAGAGGAAGGCTGCTGTCTTCGTCCATCAAAGGCTACATCGAGACCTAACCATAAAGTACAGGGAAAGAGACTGGTCTTGTAGATGGAAGCTTCTCTCTTCCATAAATGATCTCACATTAGCTGGACCTCAGTACTAAAACCTGCACACTACATGGAACTGCATTTATAATAGGCAAAACCTGCACACTGCACGGAACTGCATTTATAATAGGCAAAACCTGCACACTGCACGGAACTGCATTTATAATAGGCAAAACCTGCACACTGCACGGAACTGCATTTATAATAGAGAAAACCTGCACACTGCATGGAACTGCATTTATAATAGAGAAAACCTGCACACTGCATGGAACTGCAGTTATAATAAGGAAAGACCTGCACACTGCACGGAACTGCATTTATAATAGAGAAAACCTGCACACTTGATGTAACTGCATTTATAATAGAGAAAACCTGCACACTGCATGGAACTGCATTTATAATAGGGCAAAACCTGCACACTGCATGGAACCGCATTTATAATAGGATACACCGGCACACTGTATGTAACTACATTTATAACAGGGTAAAACCAGAACACTGTATGTAACTGCATTTATAATACGACAAAACCACCACAATGTATGTATGTATGTATGTATGTATGTATTTCATAATTCTATAGCGCAGACTGTCACCCAGAGGGCATCCTGGCGCTTTGACTCTCCTTGACCATTACGCAA
The DNA here is from genome assembly GCF_964263255.1 of Lissotriton vulgaris. NCBI lineage: Eukaryota > Metazoa > Chordata > Amphibia > Caudata > Salamandridae > Lissotriton > Lissotriton vulgaris. Next base: position 126,614 of record NW_028241210.1, read on the forward strand.
TCACAGATTTACACTGCCCTGGGAAAGAGATGGGTCTTCAAACCTTTTTTAAAGAGAGAAAGTTCATTCAGACTCCTCAAAGACAGAGGAAGAGAGTTCCATAGGCTGGCGGCAGTATGTTCAAAGGAACTGCCACCTATCCGTAGCCTCTGGATTCTAGGGACTACCACCAGGCATGCCGAAGAGGAGCGCAAAGGTCTGGCAGTGGAGTACCATGAAAAAAGCCCTTGTAGCAAAACCGGCCCCTGACCATGAAGGGCTTTGAAGACTAAACAAGATGCTTTAAAACAGATGCGCTGCTGGACAGGCAACCAATGAAGATCTTTAAGAGCCAAGGAGGAAGAAGCTGAGCGCAACCGAGAAAGGGCAAGCTTAGCTGCCATATTCTGTACGCGCTGTAGCTTACTGATCAAAGTGCCAGGTGCGCCCAGAAGCAGTGCGTTACAGTAATCTATCCTGCTAAGAATAATGCCACGCACTACCTCCGGTCTAGCCTGTGCCGGAAGCATAGGAAGGATCTTGTGCAAAGTACGGAGAAACATCATACATGTGGCGATTGTCTTATTAACAAAAACATCCAGTTGTAGATTAGGGCCGAACATGACACCCAAGTTGCAAGCGGAGTCCGCCGCCGCCACTGTACCCAAGGAAGATGTTGGCCAGAAATCCGCCGGCAGAGGGCGCGGGTGGGGTCCAGTGAGCAGTACAGCACCTCCGTCTTAGACCCATTAAACTGGAGCGAATAATCTCGCAACCAGTCCGCAGTAGCTGTCATACAATGATGGAAGGTCTCCTTAGACACGGCGTCTTGGCCTTCAAAGGAGAAGATGAGCTGTGTATCATCGGCATAATTAATCGCCGAGATACCGAAGGATTTGACCAGTCTGATCAAGGGACAGAGGTATAGATTGAATAGAATAGGGCTGATTGCCGACCCCTGGGGCACACCTTGCCCTACTCTTCTGGTGCCAGATCTAAAAGGCGGCAACGCCACCACTTGGTGTCTGTTGTGAAGGTAGGAAACCAGCCATTCCCGCGCCAACCCAGCTACCCCAATCTCTTCCAGTCTGCTGATAAGTGTGGTGTGGCTGACCGTGTCGAATGCAGCCGATATGTCGACCAGTGTAGACCCGCGAACGAAGATCATCCAGGACGACCACCAGCGCAGATTCCGTGCCATGCGCTGGCCGGAAGCCAAACTGAGCCACATCTAGACAGGTATTAGTTTCCAAAAAACTGGACAGAGATTTAGTAACAAGTTTCTCCATTATCTTAACAGGATAAGAGAGCAGCGAGATTAGCCGATAGTTTGCCGGGCAGGTGGGATCCTGTTGGACAGGCCTCGTGAAGGGGCCGCTCCCTCCCCGCATAATAAGGTCCAAGCACCGGCTCTCCCGGTGTCACCAGAAGAACCACCCTGGCAACCCACAGAAGCAACCCGCAACCCGTCCACAACGGGACGCCTGCTCCCGAACACCCCGCCATCGGCGGCCCGGGCCGTCATCAGCAGCCTTGCCTCGGCCCAGCCGCCATCTTGGACACTGCACCACGAGGTCGCGTGGCCGCAGCTCGACCCCAACCCTGGGCCTAGCCAGGCCCCGACATCGAGGCACCACCATCCACCCAGGAGGTGAACGGACCACTTGGCAGGTCAATGGCTCTCCCTCGCCAGGTGCCGATCGTTCCCGGCCTCCCCGGGCGCTGGCTCTGCCCCCCTGCTGGGTGTCTGGACTCCCTCATCCCGGACCTCCCAACCTCCAAGCGCGAGGGTCCGGACATCAAAGGGGACCAGACCTATAACTGGGGCAGCTCCAGAGCAGGAAGGCAGTTGTATCCTGGAGTCGAGAGACACCTAGAAGAACTCATCCTTGACGGACTGCTGGCGCTGCCGCGGCCCATCCTTGTGAATCCTCGTTCCTGCCTGCTGGCGCTGCCGCGGCCCTCTGCAACCTCCACCTTCGTCGGGACCTGCTGGCGCTGCCGCGGCCCATCCTTGTGAAACATCGTTCCTGCCTGCTGGCGCTGCCGCGGCCCATCCTTGTGTGAACCTTCGCTTCTGCCTGCTGGCGCTGCGCGGCCCTCCTCAAGTGAGACTTGTCCACCTAGCCTGCTGGCGCTGCCGCGGCCCGACCTTCCAGAACTCCGAGCTCGAGGATTGTGAGCTACCTATCTTGCCACCCCGTACCAAACCGGTACCAAGACTGTCCTGCTACCCTTTCCCCCTCAGAGACTAGAAGTAAGAGGACCCTCGTGTCCTGATCTCACTGTATCGCTGATAACCTTGCTTCAAGAATCGTATATAAAGAGTGTTGACCTCATCCTTGTGTGGTGTCCATCTGTGGGGGGGAAGTTACTCGTCTGTACGATCGCAGGAGACGGCCCTCACCGGAGGCCTCTCCCCCCTGTCCTCGGCCGACCCTCCGGGTCTCCGTCTAACATTGGTGGCCAGCGGCGCAATCCGAACCAACGCGTAATCGTACAGAGAGTAACTCACACCACGACTCAACCACAATGACAACAAAAGAGAGCGGAACCACAGAAAAATTCCAGATGGAGAAACTAGAAGAGTACAACCACAGAGAGCTAAAACAATTTTGCATAGAACTAGGCATTGCTACCACCGGACTGAGCACGAAAGAAGACTTCAAAAAGGCCCTAGAATCTTGGGCGGCCCCAAAACCAAAACCTCGAGGCGCCAGAAACCAGCACCACTACGACAGAAGGAAGGAGATCGGGTTTCTCCCCGGAGGAGATCCGAGAACGAGAAAAAAGCAGACTCCATGAATTAGAGCTGGCGCGACTTCGGTTGGACGGAGAACTGAAATTGGCGGAACAAAAGATAACATTGGAACATTTGCGGCTCCGAGAGAAGCGGGAAGAGAAGCAAAAACAGAGGGAGTTGGAAGAGAAAAAACCTACGAACATGAGCGCAATCTAGCAGAAATAGAGCTTCGAAAACAGAATAAAGATCTCGGGGTGCCCGAGCGCCCGAACACTCCTGGCACTACAGACCCTAAAGTCCAAATCCCCAAGGATGTCGTCAGAGAATATTATCGGAACGACGATATCCAGCAGTGGTTCAAAGCCTACGAGATAGCCATGACCTCCCACCGGATCTCTCGAAGTGACTGGGGAGCCGGGTTATGGGGGAGGTTCGTCAACGAAGGGCGCGACGCCCTGCTGCAACTCCCGGACCATCAGATGACGTCCTATGACCACATGAAGGCCGCCCTCCTCACTCGATACGGGCTCACGCCCGAGATGTACCGCCAGCGGTTCCGCGATTGCAAACGGGATCCCGGGTACAACTTGGGTGGAGTACGTGAACTTTTTCAGCAGAGCATTCGAGGGGTGGATCAAGGGCAGCCAGGTAACCACCTACGAACAACTCTTTAACCTCATTGTGTGGGAGCACCTCTCCAACAATTGCTTCGTCGAGCTCAGGCAGCACCTCCTCGACAGTAAACTGACTGAACCTCGGCAACTCGCCGCAGAAGCTGACCGATGGGAAAGCACTCGAGTTGCCCGAAACGGGCCCAGCGAGCCAAACAGAACCAACCAAGGTCCCCATCGCCCCCGAGGAGGAGGAGGCCAGGGTCGGGCAGAGACGCCGTCCCGGCAGCTCCCGCCAACAACACCCCGCCCCCGGCCGGCAGGGGAAACCCCCCGATGCGTCCGGGGTTCCGAGCCAACGTTACTTGCCACCGGTGCCAGCGGACCGGCCACTATGCCAACGACCCTAATTGCCCAAAGAACCAGAATCCTATACCCCGCCAGGTCGCTGCCGCCGCCCTGGGAGAAGAGCAAGCCCCAGAGGAGTATGAAGAATACGAACAGGAACAGCCCGAGTGGGAACCAGCCGCCATGTCCCTGGTCTGCCTAGGGGAAAGAGACATGATTCCGCGGGCTCCCCTACCCGCCAACACGAGAAAATACAGCCAGTGGGTAAACATAAATGGGCGCCGGGCTGAAGCCCTACGCGACACCGGGGCCAGTGTGACGGCAGTCCGCGGTCATCTGGTAACCCCGGAGCAGATCTTGCCAAACGTCCTTTGCCCCGTCCGATCAGCCGACAACTCAGAAAGCCTGTGTCGGATGGCCTGCGTCCCCTTCGAGTGGGGAGGAGTGTCCGGAATGCTGAAGGTAACTGTCCGCGATGATGCCCCAGTGGACTGCCTCCTGGGAAACGACCTCGAAAGTTCCCCCTGGGCAGCCGTCGAAAGAAGAGAGCACCTGGGGATGTTGGGCCTCCCTGAATGGGCCTGCATAACGACCCGGTCCATGGCCGCCCGCGCCATCTCCAGTCCTGAAGAACCCGAATGGCCGGAACCTCCTCCCCCGATCGTCCCGGAGGGAGACGCCCTAAGCACCAATCCCCCAGAACAAAACAAAGAAGGGCCCGGTCAACTCCAGGACCTTCCCGAACTGGCCCAGTGGCGTCAAGAGGGTGGTCCCACCCAGGAACAATTCCGGCAAGAACAGAAGACCTGTCCCTCCCTCGAGGGACTCAGACAGCAAGCCCTCGCCCAGAGCGCAGGAGACGCCGCAGGGGCCCACTGGATTTATTGGGACAATGACCTGCTCTACAGCGAGCAAAGAATTGCTGAGCTGGGGACCAGTCGGGTGCTGGTGGTGCCCCTCTGCTTCAGAGACTTCCTTTTGAACTTAGCGCACAATGTCCCCCTTGCTGGACACTTGGGACAAGACAAAACATACAACCGCCTGGTAACACACTTTTACTGGCCCAAAATGCAAAATGATGTCTCCAACCACTGCCGGGCCTGCCCCACCTGCCAGGCCAGCGGGAAGAGCGGCCGAAAGATCAAAGCACCCTTGCAACCCTTTCCCGTCGTCACCACCCCGTTCGAACGGGTGGGAATAGACATTGTGGGGCCCCTAGACCCCCGAACGGCCCAGGGGCACCGGTTCATCCTAGTCCTGGTGGACCACGCCACCCGGTATCCCGAGGCCATTCCTCTTCGGACCGTGACAGCACCCGTGGTAGGCCGAGCCCTGATGGGGATCTTCTCTCGAGTGGGCTTCCCCCGGGAGGTCGTCAGCGATAGGGGCACGAACTTTATCTCAAAGTACATGAGGTCTCTCTGGCAGCAGTGCGGGGTCACCTACCGGTTCACGACCCCTTATCACCCGCAAGGAAATGGACTGGTCGAGCGGTTTAACCGCACTCTCAAGGGAATGATCATGGGCCTGGAAGAACCCCTACGTCGCCAATGGGACGTGCTGCTCCCGTGCCTCCTCTTCGCCTATCGAGAAGTTCCCCAGAAATCCCTCGGCTCAGCCCCTTCGAGCTCCTGTACGGACACCCCGTCCGGGGCCCCCTCAGCCTGGTCAAGGAAGGGTGGGAGATGGCCCCCCAAAAGACCCCTCCGGACGTATATAAGTATCTCCTGACCCTCCGCAACCAGACCCGGCGATTCAGGGAACTCGCCAAAGCCAACCTTGAGGCCAGTCAGGAGGACATGAAGAAATGGTACGATCAACATGCCTCCTCCATCGAGTTCGAACCAGGCCAGCAAGTATGGGTGATGTCTCCAGTCGAACCTTGTGCCCTGCAGGACAAATGGACAGGACCCTTCAAGGTGATAGAGCGCAAGGGCCCTGTCACCTACCTAATAGACATGGAGTCCCCCCGGAACCCCCCCCGAGTCCTCCACGCCAACAGACTCAAACCCCACTTCGTACGCTCAGAACTCAGCCTACTGATGGCAACAGATAGTGGGACGGAAGAGGAATCCGAGCCCCTCCCTGACCTACTGAGGACCCGTGAAAAAGATGGCTCAGTGGAAGGGGTCAGACTCTCCGAGGCCTTGTCCCCGGAACAACGCCAAGACTGTTGGGCTCTCATCCTACAATTTGCGAACCTGTTCTCCTTCACCCCCGGGGTCACCCCCTGGTGCCTTCACGACGTGGACACTGGGGATAGTCCACCTATTCGACACAGGGCGTACCGAGTGCCAGATCGGGTGCGCACCTGCATCCAGGACGAAGTCTCTAAAATGCTGACCCTAGGAGTGATCGAGCCATCCGACAGCCCCTGGGCCAGCCCAGTCGTACTGGTCCCCAAGGCTGCCACCCCGGGCGTCGCCCCCGAGCTCCGGTTCTGTGTGGACTATCGGGGCCTGAACGCTGTTACCCGAACCGACGCTCACCCCATCCCCCGGGCGCATGAGCTGGTTGACCGCATGGGGGCTGCCCGCTATCTGAGCATCTTCGATCTAACAGCTGGCTACTGGCAGATCGGCCTCACCCCCAGGGCCCAAGAACGATCCGCTTTCTCTACCCCGGATGGCCACTACCACTTCAAAGTGATGCCATTCGGCATGAAAAACGCTCCAGCTACTTTCCAACGACTCGTGAACCAGGTATTGGCGGGCCTCGAAGAATTCAGCGCCGCCTACCTGGACGATATCGCTGTGTACAGTCGTCACTGGGCAGACCACCTTCACCACCTCCGAGAAGTCCTGCACGCCCTCCAACAGGCCGGTCTCACCATCAAAGCCAGCAAATGTCAGATTGGCCAAGGGTCCGTGACTTATCTCGGACACCAAGTGGGGAGCGGTCTGGTGGCCCCCCTTCAGCTCAAGATCGCTGCCATCCAGTCCTGGCAACCTCCTGTCACCCAAACCGAGGTCCGAGCCTTCCTAGGGCTCACCGGATACTACCGGCGGTTTATAAAGGACTATGGCAGCATTGTGGGGCCCCTCACAGAACTCACATCCAAGAAAAACCCCAAAACCGTCAACTGGACTCCGGACTGTCAAGCGGCCTTCGAGAAGTTGAAGGCCGCCATGTGCACCGCCCCCGTGCTCCAGGCCCCCGACTACAGCCGGGAATTCATCGTCCAGACGGACGCCTCAGATCATGGCATTGGGGCAGTACTCTCTCAACTCAACGCAGAGGGAGTCGATCAACCAGTGGCCTTCATCAGCCGACGCCTGCTGGCACGAGAGCAGCGCTGGAGCACCATCGAGCGGGAGGCCTTCGCAGTGGTATGGGCCCTCAAGAAACTCCGGCCCTACCTCTTCAGTACCCACTTCAGGGTACAGACAGACCACCGACCCCTGCAATGGCTGATGCAGATGCGGGGGGAGAACCCAAAACTGTTGCGATGGTCCATCTCCTTGCAGGGGATGGACTTCTCTGTGGAGCATCGTCCAGGCCAAGACCACGACAACGCCGACGGCCTGTCATGCTTTTTCCGCCTCGGCGAAGAGAGTACCCAAGAAGATGGGTGACTCTCCCTGCCTTCAGCTGGGGGGGATGCATGTTGGACAGGCCTCGTGAAGGAGCCGCTCCCTCCCCCGCATAATAAGGTCCAAGCACCGGCTCTCCCGGTGTCACCAGAAGAACCACCCTGGCAACCCACAGAAGCAACCCGCAACCCGTCCACAACGGGACGCCTGCTCCCGAACACCCCGCCATCGGCCGGCCTGGGCCGTCATCAGCAGCCTTGCCTCGGCCCAGCCGCCATCTTGGACACTGCACCACGAGGTTGCGTGGCAGCAGCTCGACCCCAACCCTGGGCCTAGCCAGGCCCCGACATCGAGGCAGCACCATCCACCCAGGAGGTGAACGGACCACTTGGCAGGTCAATGGGAGAAAGGAGTGTCGATGGCTCTCCCTCGCCAGGTGCCGATCGCCCCCGGCCTCCCCGGGCGCTGGCTCCGCCCCCCTGCTGGGTGTCTGGACTCCCTCATCCCGGACCTCCCGACCTCCAAGCGCGAGGGTCCGGACATCAAAGGGGACCAGACCTATAACTGGGGCAGCTCCAGAGCAGTAAGGCAGTTGTATCCTGGAGTCGAGAGACACCTAGAAGAACTCATCCTTGACGGACTGCTGGCGCTGCCGCAGCCCTGCCTTGTGAATCCTCGTTCCTGCCTGCTGGCGCTGCCGCGGCCCTCTGCAACCTACACCTTCGTCGGGACCTGCTGGCACTGCCGCGGCCCATCCTTGTGAATCCTCGTTCCTGCCTGCTGGCGCTGCCGCGGCCCTCTGCAACCTCCACCTTCGTCGGGACCTGCTGGCGCTGCCGCGGCCCATCCTTGTGAAACATCGTTCCTGCCTGCTGGCGCTGCCGCGGCCCATCCTTGTGTGAACCTTCGCTTCTGCCTGCTGGCGCTGCCGCGGCCCTCCTCAAGTGAGACTTGTCCACCTAGCCTGCTGGCGCTGCCGCGGCCCGACCTTCCAGAACTCCGAGCTCGAGGATTGTGAGCTACCTATCTTGCCACCCCGTACCAAACCGGTACCAAGACTGTCCCGCTACCCTTTCCCCCTCAGAGACTAGAAGTAAGAGGACCCTCGTGTCCTGATCTCACTGTATCGCTGATAACTTTGCTTCAAGAATCGTATATAAAGAGTGTTGACCTCATCCTTGTGTGGTGTCCATCTGTGGGGGGGGAAGTTACTCGTCTGTACGATCGCAGGAGACGGCCCTCACCGGAGGCCTCTCCCCCTGTCCTCGGCCGACCCTCCGGGTCTCCGTCTAACAGATCCAATGTGGGCTTCCTCAAGAGCGGAGAGACCACTGCCACTTTTCAACATTCAGGTACCGTAGCGGTACTGAAGGACTGATGACAAATGGAGTATAAGGGAGGGAAGAGTTCCTCTTGGAACAACTTCCAAAATTTATGAGGCAGCGGGTCCATCGGCGAGCCCGATGATACAACATTCGCCAAAATACGAAACTCCTCAAAGGAAGGGAGAGTAAAACTGTCCAGCCGAGATTGTCCTTCCACTTCCTCTGGATCACCTGGAATGGATAAAGGTGCCAGAGCCACCGAAGGCTGAGGGCAAGGAGTGTCTGAACTGAAGAGTCCACTCAAAATAGTAGCGATCTTGTCCTCAAATGCAGCTGCCAAGGAGTCACATAGGGCCTGAGAGGCCGGGATGTTGTTTGTAGCACAAGCTGGGCGGGAAAGGTCATTAACGATCTTAAACAAAGTTTGTGACTTGTTTGATGCCCGCATCAACATATCCTAAAGATACTTGGCTTTAGCGCATTTAATCTGTGCTTTATACTCCAATAGTGACTTAGGAAGGTGGATATCTGACTATGGTTTCCCCCAACTTTTTGCCTGGTGTTTTGCTGGTTTTTCGACTTAGTTGACCTGGGACCCTGCTATTCAGGACCCCAGGCCCACTGCTCTCTCTGTAAAATGGATTCCATGTACCTTAGGTACATATCTAATTGGATACTGAGTCACCTTATCAGTCCCTGTACAGTGTACTATAGGTACCCAGGGCATAGGTGTACCCAGGGCCTACCAGGGGCTGCAGCATGTATTATGCCACCCCTGGCTGGCCACCCAAATCTGACACAACTGGCTGCACGACAGCTGGGGCAAGGTGGTGTAATCACCCTTTGCTTTAGATATAGTATACCTATATCTAACCCTAAAATGGACACATGCATTCCTATCAGTCACTCCTATGGCAGGCCTTAACAATCGTGAAGGCAGAGTGCTTGGAATTATGTGAGATGGTGATCTGGCATGAGCTGAGCCCGTTTGCAGCTTGCGGAACCAAGTCCTAATAGCTGTTCCATGATAACGCGTACCATATACTCTTAAGTGCATTATAATCCTCACGGTTATTTGCTATCTTTGGTATCGCTTTATCAAAACATGTCGAGTAAGGTGTCATACGAATTGGAATACTAACCCCTCGCCAATTCTGGCGACGGGGTTAGCATTCCACCCTTCTAGAGGGACATGACATGTATGTAACTGAGAACCCCGGTTAAAGCTAACTCGAGCCTCAGCATCACAAAATGGATGCAGCCACCACAGACACAAGTCTGACCTCCTGCTGATGGGAGTCCTTCCAGCGAGGATAGCTTGGACAAAGGGTTTCCTGTCAGTGGCGGTGCTAGCACCATCCCAGACAGGGTTTTGTGTATCCCAGGTAGGCAGGGCTGAGAGGAAGGTGACTGCAAGTGGCACCCCGGTGCTCACTGTGCATATGCCGGCTTAAACCAGTTTCAGGGGCACACCAGCCCCTGACCTGGGGAAAGTCCGGACAAGGGAGAGGGGTGTAACCACCCCCCTCCTGGTCCCACCCATGGGCAGGACCTAGTCGCGTGCCTGCCCCTTTCTTTAGAATAAAGGTAGGAGCAGGCCCCCTTCCCAAATTAGATAATTCTGAATCTTGACTACTTTCCACGAAAGAACTCTTGAACACTTCTGAAGACTCTCCCTTGTGGCTAAGGAGTAGCCACCCTGCACCAGCGGGCACCATCTAAGCGCATGCGGTTTGCTGTAAGTCTCTTCTCCGGATCAAGACTGCCCAGCTCGACGAGACCCGGCTTCCCTGGCACCTCTGACCTCTACCTACATCATCAGCCCAGCTGAGATTCGTGGGTGTGACGAGACCTCGAGGGACCGGCCATCTTCAAGACTGCACGGCGCTTATCCAGCACGACCGCCGAGGGATCCTCGAGTGAGTGCTTTGGGGTTTGAGAAGCCCTAACCCTGAGCAGCTCCAGCACCGAAGTCCAGCCCCCCAGCATCCACGAGATCTGCGTGGGGCCCTTCTGCTCTTTGCTGCTCACCGCGTTGTCCGGCTACTTGCCTGCTGGCTTGTGGCCCTCCTGACGACGAACCACAACACTTCCATCGCTGGTCTGGTTGCTCCAGACTGGCCCTTGCTCCCCTCCAACAGAGGAGCACCCCGGACCCTCCTGGTCCACTCCAGACGCCATTTTGAGTCCACCGCGTGGGCTTGCCTTTGCCAAGGTTTGTTGCCCCAATCCTGGGTCCAGCATCGCCGACAGCAGACACCTTCGTGGGACAGCTCGCACCTCCATCCTGGTCGCTGACAACGCCTCCTGGTCCGAGAGACTGCAGAGCCCAGCGTCGCCCACTCACCTGGTCGATGTGACTTCATCCGGTGCCATCCTGGTGCCCATCTGATCACTGGCTAGTGATTAAGAACTGAGTCCCCTCTGCTTTCAGGTCGTCTCCATCATCGATCCAGGCTTGGATCACATCGAACTTCATCACTGGTCGCCTGCCAGCAACTTCTTCTTTCAGGCTCCATAGACTGTAACGAGGATTCCCGACGTCTTTTGAACACTATGCAGCCGCAGCCCCTGGGCTAGGTAACCTGAGCATTTCGGTGCTCCAACATAGGTCTACTATCTAAGTGTCCAGATCCTTTTTCGTTTTCAGTTTATCTAGTCGGATTCGTCCGATAACAGTAACTTTACGAAACCTAGCCTCCATAGACTTTGTCCCGCATCCCGCGTGAGAGTTCACACTCTGCACCCGATCTCCCTAGGCCTCCTGCTCCTAACCTTAGGGTTCAGTAGTGTAGTCCTAGCGATCCTGAAGCCTCTGGATCTTGTTACTTACCTGCTAGTATTTCGCATTCCACTTTTGTAGTATATGGTTTTTCGTGCCCCTCGGGCATTTGTGTAAATTGTGCAACTTAAAGTATTTTCTTAAGAGTTTTGTTGTGTGCTTAGCTCCCTGACTCATAAAGAGATCAGGGTAGACTTGTTATAAATAAATATCCTTTTATTTTCATAACAACTTGTGTGGTGTCCTTTCACTTGGTGTTCAAGGGGTATATGTGATGGTATAACAGCTGGCTTAACACGCCCTCTAGAGTTTAGCCTAAAGACTGCTCTTGTCCATGCTACTAGGATAGCTGGTCTATAAGGTTGACTTACAACCAATCATCAATAAGGGTCGTTTAGTATGATACACAGTGATCACTAGAATAGTGATCACTATATATCAGGCCAACTTCTCACACGACTTTTTAAAAAGAGCTCTATCCGGCTCTGAATAATGCTTCCTCCAGGCTCTATCTGCCTGTTTACACCGCAATTTCTGTTGGAGAAGATCGTTGGAGTACCAAGGCATGGCGAACTTATGCCTATCCCTAACTTTCCGCAAGGGAACTACTTTATCCAAAGATTTTGTAATTTGCTGGCATAGATTTAAATAGCTCTCTTTCACATTTCCCCCCAAGGAAAAACCACCAGGTAGTAAAGTGGGTGGACCAGAATTTTCCAGGAGTCTGGACCATTGCCTGCTGACTTTGGTGAGACCCGAACTACAATCTCTCAAAAAGTCAGTAGGGAGGTGTAGGGAGAAATGGACAAGAGCATGGTCCGTCCAGCATTGGATACTTATATCCCTGATTGCAGCTTGGGTGACATCTGCAAAGATTAAATCTAAAACATGACCCTTCAGATATACAATGTATGTAACTGCATTTATGATTGGGTAAAACCGGTACACTTTATGTAGCTGCATTTATAATTGGGTAAAACCTGCAAACTGTATAGAACTGCATTTAAAATAAACATTGACAACTCAGGTTTCACACCCACACAGACACTGCCCAATAAACATTGCCTACTCAGGCCTCACGCTCACACAGATACTGCCCAATAAACATTGACTATTCAGGCCTCCTGTCCTGCACAGATACTGCCCAATAAACATTGACTACTCAGGCCTCACGCCCTGCACAGATACTGCCCAATAAACATTGACTATTCAGGCCTCACGTCCACACAGATACTGCCCAATAAACATTCACTACTCAGGCCTTACGCCCACATAGATACTTCCCAATAAATATTCAATACTCCAGAATACTACAAAAGTCCTCACGCCCTGCACAAATACTGCCCAATAAACATTGACTACTCATGCCTCACGCCCTGCACAGATACTGCCCAATAAACATTCACTACTCAGGCCTTACGACCACACAGATACTGCCCAATAAACATTCACTACTCAGGCCTTACGCCCAAACAGATACTGCCCAATAAACATTCACTACTCCAGGATACTAAAAAAGGCCTCACGCCCTGCACAGATACTGCCCAATAAACATTGCCTACTCAGGCCTCACGCCCACAAAGATACAGCCCAATAAACATTGCCTACTCAGGCCTCACGCCCACACAGATACTGCCCAATAAACATTGACTACTCAGGCTTCATGCCCAAACCTATACTGCCCAATAAACATTGCCTAATCAGGCCTCACGTCCTGCACAGATACTGCCCAATAAATATTAACTACTCAGGTCTCACGCCCACACAGATACTGCCCAATAAACATGGACTACTCAGGCCTCATGCCCTGCACAGATACTGCCCATTAAGCATTGCCTACTCAGGCCTCACGCCCTTCACAGATACTGCCCAATAAACATTGCCTACTCAGGCCTCACGCCCAAACACATACTGCCCAATAAACATTGACTACTCAGGCCTCATGCCTTTGCACAGATACTGCCCAATAAACATTGATGTAAATGTAAATGTATAGGCATTTATATAGCGCACTACATACCCGTAGGGTCCCAAGGCGCTTCGACCGCTGCGAAACCCTTCCTGGCTTCCCTGAGAGATGGTCCCTTAATGGGTAGATGAGGCACTAATGCCCAGAGTTGCCGAGTGTGATCGCTGATCAGAGTGGGCACCGAGGCGAGAGAATTATCGAGTCCGCTGACCCTGGTCCAGAAACCTGCCGCGCCGGGAATCGAACCCTGGTCCCGGGCTGTCCTCTGCTCCCGGGTCTGCCGCCTCTAACCGGTGAGCCACACTACTTCATTGACTACTCAGGCCTCACTTCCACACAGATACTGCCCAACAAACATTCACTACTCCGGCCTTACCCCCACACAAATACTGCCCAATAAACATTCACTACTCTAGGATACTAAAAAAAGGCCTCACACCCTGCACAGATACTGCACAATAAACATTGACTACTCAGGCTTAAAGCCCTGCACAGATACGGCCCAATAAACATTCACTACTCACGCCTTACGACCACACAGATACTGCCCAATAAACATTTACTACTCAGGCCTTACGCCCACAAAGATACTACCCAATAAACTTTCACTACTGCAGGATCCAAAAAATGCCTCACGCCCTGCCCAATAAACATTGACTACTCAGGCTTCACACCCTGCACAGACACTGCCCAATAAACCTTGACTAATCAGGCCTCAGGCCCACAGAGATACTGCCCAATAAACATTAACTACTCAGGTCTCACGCACACACAGATACTGCCCAATAAACATTGACTACTCAGGCCTCATGCCCTGCACAGATAATGCCCAATAAACATTGACTACTCAGGCCTCATGCCCTGCACAGATAATGCCCAATAAACATTGACTACTCAGGCCTCACGTCCACACAGATACTGCCCAATAAACATTCACTACTCAGGCCTCACGTCCACACAGATACTGCCCAATAAACATTCACTACTCAGGCCTCACGTCCACACGGATACTGTCCAATAAACATTCACTACTCAGGCCTCACGACCAAGAAAAGTCCTCACACTCGCACAGATACTGCCCAATTAACAATGACAACTTCAGCATAACAAGAATAGGCCTTGCTCCCACAGGGATACTGCTTCATAAACACGGACGACTCCGCGATTCAAATAAAAGTTAGGTGTCATACCAGACAGATACTGCCCAGTGGCCCCTGACTACTTCAGGATACCAAGAAAAGGCCTCACATGCAACAGTTACTGCCCAATAAACACTATCTGCACCAGGATACCAAGAAAAGGTGCCACTGTTGGCACTGGTGGTACTGGGCAGAAACCCTGCTAGTTCCGTTGGAGCCATCAGGCAGAGGCGCCAGAATTGGCTACGGTCACACAGGCCAAAGCAGAGGCCATGAAGACCACACACAGAGTGCGTTCTAAAGCCTTTCTTGACCCTCGTGTTGGATGGCTCTGGTGCAGGAGGGGCAGAATGGAGGTAGGTTCAGGGTTCAGACCCCAGGTATTAGGGTGGCAGTATGGTAGGAATTCAGTGAAGAACCAGAGGGAGAAGGCAGGTACATGTGTATAGTAACACCTGGCGGCTCTTCTGTTTCTGGTCTGGGAGTGCAAGGTGCAGTGAAAGCAAGTACTCGGCAAGAGCACAGAATCAGATGACGGAGGAAGCAGGGACAGCAGGGACTGAGGGTGGCACCGGATGAAGGAAGGCAGAAATAAGTGGAATTAACTGCAATAGCGCCACCTATAGGAATCCTGGATCAAATACTGAGTGAGGGAGCAGATCATTCTTCAGCAGCTGCATCTAGTGGATTAAGAATGGTATGCACAATGGCCGACAGGAGCTTGTAGACTCAGCTGAAGCTTAAGAGAGCACAGGATCAGTGAGCAAAGGGAGCAGACAAAGGTGCAGCAGCGGCATCTAGCGGCCGAAGAATGGTATTACATGAGGGCCAATAGGAGTGTGTAGCCTCAGCTGCAGTAGTGTCTCCTAGAGGCCACAGGGCATGTAAACCAGGGGGCAGACAAAGGTGCAGCAGCGGCATTCCAAGCCTAGTGAGAAGATAACGCTGACCATGGTGCTAGAAAGGGCCTGCGGTGTGGCTTCATGAAAGAAAGGCTCACTTGCGTCAGGCCCTGATAGTGGGAATACGGCTTCCTCCCCTCGATACCTGGCAAATAAACTGAAAATCTCTAGAGTAGACCTTCACGGAATGCAGACAAATGACTGCTGGAGCCCCACACCTTCAAAAGGGAAAGATCGATGGCGCAATGCTCCCCAGGCAATGCGGTGAGCATCTGGAACTCCTTACCACCACCTCTACCCGGACTTCTAAAGCAGGCCTCAAATCTCTTCTCTTCAAAAGACAATTCCAGAATTAATGCATCCCTGTTCATGCCTCTCAAGGAAGTTCTCACAATGTTGTATATATGTAATCTATGCCTGTACGATCCTATTCCTATTGTGTTTTTGATTTTTGTGGGACTGTCATCTATTGCTTGTTTGTATGTGTAACGTGCAAGTATGTAAATGTGCTCATATGACGTACTTGGTTCTACGGTACAGCGCTCTGACACCTTTGGGTAAGGTCCGCCCTATATAAAATTGCATTAAAACAATACAAATCACAAATTGACCGACGGGATTACTTTCCTCAGTCTGTGCTCGTCAGAGATTCAAACATGGCACAGCAGCACCATCTGCTGGTGAGTCAGAGGTTACCTGCTGTCTTGTCCCTCTCTCTCTGCGTTGAGTGTGAGCAGAATGTGCAAGTGTATGCCGAAGGAGGCAGCCTGGCCTGCAGCCCCGCTTTAAAGAAACAGAAGTAAGCCATGCAATGAGGACGACCCAGTGCCACACATGCCCAGGCCTACCTGACATCGCCCCTGTGCTGCCCACGGAGCTCAGAGGACCGAAGGGTGTACATCAAGGCCGGCACGCCTGTCACCGTGCACAGCGGCACCAGCACAGCCGCAGTGGCCTTCGAGGCGCGATAACGAGTGGTGGCCATCTCCAGCACCCCCCGGCACCTCCTCTCGTTCTCAGGGGACAGGCAGCTCCAGATGGGGCTGCTCCCGGGCCTTGTCCCATCTGTCCCTTCGGTGGTCACTGGACTGGAGGCAGCTGAAGCACACCAGCGAGTCAGAGCTGGCTTCAGGGTCTGGCGGCCACGACACAGTGCAGGCAGCATGGTCCCCTGGCTGTCCTGGAAACAGAAACAGAAGAGGGTGAATGGGCACCCAAGGAATCCAGACCAGAAACATGGATCTCTGGAAGCAAATATTTAACACTCATCCCTAATGGAAGAGAACCCCTCTATTCATACACTCATCCGTACTGGAACAGAAACCCTTTATTCATACACTCATCCCTACAGGAAGAGAAGCCCTTTATTCATACGCTCATCTGTACTGGAAGAGAAGCCCTTCATTCATACACTCATCTCTACTGGAAGAGAAGAACTTTATTCATACACTCATCCGTACTGGAAGAGAAGCCCTTTATTCATACACTCATCCGTACTGAAAGAGAAGCCCTTCATTCATACACTCATCTCTACCGGAAGAGAAGCCCTTTATTCATACACTCATCCGTACTGGAAGAGAAGCCCTTTATTCATACACTCATCCGTACTGAAACAGAAGCCCTTTATTCATACACAAATTTGTACTGGAAGAGAAGCCCTTTATTCATACACTCACCTCTACTGGAAGAGAGGCCCTTTATTCATACGCTCATCCATACTGGAAGAGAAGCCCTTTATTCATACACAAATTTGTACTGGAAGAGAAGCCCTTTATTCATACACTCATCCGTACTGGAAGAGAAGCCCTTTATTCATACACTTATCTCTACTGGAAGAGAAGCCCTTTATTCATACACTCATCCGTACTGGAAGAGAAGCCCTTTATTCATACACTCATCCGTACTGAAACAGAAGCCCTTTATTCATACACAAATTTGTACTGGAAGAGAAGCCCTTTATTCATACACTCATCTCTACTGGAAGAGAACCCCTTTATTCATACACTCATCCGTACTGGAAGAGAAGCCCTTTATTCATACACTCATCTCTACTGGAAGAGAGGCCTTTTATTCATACACTCATCTCTACTGGAAGAGAAGCCCTTCATTCATACACTCATCCGTAGTGGAAGAGAAGCCCTTCATTCATACACTCATCCGTAGTGGAAGAGAGGCCCTTTATTCATACACTCATCTCTAGTGGAAGAGAGGCCCTTTATTCAAACACTCAACCCTACTGGAAGAGAGGCCCTTTATTCAAACACTCAACCCTACTGGAAGAGAGGCCCTTTATTCAAACACTCAACCCTACTGGAAGAGAGGCCCTTTATTCAAACAGTTATCTCTCCTGGAAGAAACGGCCTTCATTCATACACTCAATTCTACTGGTGGAGGAACACTTCAATCATGCACTCATCTCTAGTTGTGGACAAGCACATAATTCATACACTCGTTTCTACTTGGGGAGGAGCCGTTTATGCATATACGCACCTCTACTGGTGTACTGGTGAAGAGCCCTTCATTCATACGCACTTCCCGTCACTGGCGGAGGAGCCCTGTATTCATACACACTCCCTTCAAACAGAGACCTAAACGTCCTCCTGGACAACCTCAGCGACCCCAACACCACTGCCCTCCTAGAGAATCCTGCCAACATATGACTGAAACAACTCAGCTTCACCCCCACCCACACGGCAGGACATACTCTCGACCCCATCTTCGCTGGAGAAAACAACATCTGCTTCAGACACACAACTGAACCACTCTGGGCGGATCACCACTGCATCCATTTCTCCTTCTAGAAACCCACCGCACACAAGCTCACGCCACGCCTCCCACGCAGAAAATGGGAGAAAAATCACCATAAAACACCATAGAACACATCACCTCCGCCCTTTGCTGCACTCCTCCCCCCCCTGACAGATGCAAACACAGCAGCAAACGACCTACACCAATGGATCGCCAACTGCACCAACATTCTCGCCGCCCTCCAGAACTCCGCCAGATGACACAACGCAAAAGCCACCTGATTCACAACGGACCTCCAAGAAGCCAATCGCTCTTGCCGATGACTGGGGAAAACATGGAGGAACAGCAACCCCAGAAGCACGCTCGGCCTACAAGGCTGCCACCACAGTTCACCACCAACTCATCAAATCAACCAAGAGAAACTTCATTCAGAACAGAATCCCCTCCAACTCCCACACTCCAAGGAACTCTGCCATAGTACAAGAATTCATCAGACCCTACAGCGAAACTAAAGACGTCCCTCCCACCCAAGACCTCTGCAACAAATCCGGCTCCTTCTTCCACCATAAGTACAGGACGCTATAAGACAACTTCGACAACCAAGACCACGTCACCTACACAACACCCCCACCAGCAACCCAGCCGACCCTCCTCACCTGGACCTCGGTCACCACAGAAGACACTGCAAAGACTATAGTAAGCATCAACTCCAGAGCACCCACAGACCCCTGCCCACCGCTCATCTTCCACAGGGCCCCCACCACCTTTGCACCCAAACTACGACAAACAATCAATTGCGCCCTCGAAACAGTAACATTCCCCGATGACTGGAAACATGCCCTAGTCAAACCCCTCTTTAAGAAGCCCTCTGCAGACCTGACAGACCTCAAGAATTACAGGCCCGTCTCTCTTCTCCGCTTCGCCACCAAAGTCATCGAGAAAGTCGTCAACACCCTGGCGTCCTATGCCAGAATCAGCAAACACTCCTCTGCAAACTCCAGACCGTCTAGAACGCTGCAGCCAGACTCAACCTCAGCATCCCACCACATTGTCACATCACCCATCAACTCTACGTCCTTCACTGGCTCCCAGATGAAAAAAGAATCACCTTCAAACTGTTAACAGACACCTACAAAGCTCTCCATTACACCGTACCCCAATACCTCAATGAAAGAATCTCCTACCATGCCCCAAAGACAACCCTCCGCTCCGCCGACCTAGCCCTACCCACCGGACCCTCACGGATGAGTAATGCACTCTAAAAATCCCTGAATGAGTGAATGACTAACCTCTACTGGTGGAGGAGGCCTTTAATCATACACTCTCATTCTATTGAGATTACTCTGGTGTTATGATTAAAGGGTACTGGTGGAGGAGCCTTTCATTCATACACTCATCTCTACTGGTGGAGGAGCCCGTTATTCATTTACACTTACCTCTACTAGCGGAAGAGACCCTTATTCATACGCACTCATCTCTACTGGCAGAGAAGCCATTTATTCATATGCACTGGCTTCTACTGGTGGAGAAGCTCTTTATGATGTACACTCAACGCCACTGGTGGAGGAGCCCTTCATTCATACACTTGACTCGACTGGTGGAGAAGCCCTTTAAGATACGTACTCAACGCTACTGGTGGAGCAGTCCATTATTCATATACATTCCGGTGTATATGATTGAAGGGTACTGGTGGAGGGGCCTTTAATTCATACACTCTTATCTACTGGTGGAGGTGCCCTTCATTCACTTACACTCGACTCTACTGGCGGAGGAGCCCTTCATTAATTTACACTCGACTCTACTGGCGGAGGAGCCCTTTATTCATACGCACTCGCTCCTACTGGTGGAGGAGCCTATTGTTCATACACACTCACTTTTACTAGTGGAGGAGCCCATTATTCATACACACTCACCTTTACTGGTGGAAAAATGAAGGACCCGGTTGATCCTGGGCGAACATATGAATTAGGAGAAGAACTACTGGTTTTCTTAGGTTAAACACAAATGCAAAGGAACATATGCTCGATGAATCAGTATTCTGATGTACTAAATACTGGTTACAATTTGTAACAAGTATTTGTGCGACTAGTACTGAATCTTACAAACCGAACTATCTTCTAATAGGTTGGTTCATTAACCCCTTGCATGCTCATGACGAGCTCAGCTCGTCATGAGCTACAGTGCTCCGGTGCTCATGACAAGCTGAGCTCGTCATGGCCATTAGAACGCTCGCACGCTGGGATAATTCCCCTGCTGTGCTGAACGTTCTATTGAAACGGGTGTGGCCGTGACGAGCTCAGCTCGTCATGAGCACAGGAGCACTGTAGCTCATGACGAGCTGAGCTCGTCATGAGCACCGGGGCGCTGTGCGCGCCCCCCGCCCTCCAGCACAGCAGGAAAATTACCCCAGCAGCCAAGGGGTTAAAATCGACTCAGAGTAAGTCCTTGTTGGACATGCCCCTTCTTAGGGATTTCCCTTTTTTTTTTGCTGTTTCTCCTCCTGGTTTTGGGTGATTGTCTTTCTGTGGCCTTATGACTCTGGGCGCTTTCCCACTCTAATGTGAATGCACACATGCCCATTCTACCCATGCTAGGAAGTGTTGCTTACTTGATTGGTTTAGGTGCTATGCCTGTGAGTGCCCTGTAAAAAGGTACCTCACATACCCAGGTACTGCACTGGCTAATGGTGAGAGACAGCACTGACTGAGCCCACCACAAGAATAGCTTTTCCACCATGTATCAAACCTGCCATTGCAGGCCAGTAAGTGCGCATTTGCCCCAGATGAAGGGAAGTATCCCAAGATGCATTGGGTTTTAAACAAAGACGTGATATGTGGAAACGGATGCAGTTCATGTGTTTTTTTGGAGAATTTTGCATCAAAATGGAAATGAGTAAAATAAATCGATTATACATGAATTAAACAGGGAGAAAAGTGAAGGAGAAAACTGAAAAAAGTGAAGTTTAAACAAATAAATTTCGATTTATTGGATTCATTCAGTGAGGAATTTGGCTGTGCAGCTTGAAAAGGAATCACATGAAGTTCCTTCGCATTTCGTTCAGTTACACAGCGCTAATTGGGCGGGCGCGAAGCAAGTGAGCACGCCATTACAGACCTAAAACAGTTAAGCATGCTTACATAGGAGTACATCTGTGTGCATCTCACCACCTTTGAAATATATTGAAGAGCCCTGTGTTCCTGCCAATCAGGTTCCCAGGGTCTGTGTTCTTTTCCAAAGCTGTACCTTTATACCCACAAGTGGCATATCTCTGGCCACAGGTAAGCACCCTGTAAAAGGTACCATGGGTACCAAGGGCACTGTGACCAGGGAAGGTCTCTAAGGACTACAGCACATATTGTGCCACCTCTAGAGGTCATGTACCATAACACACACACGTAGCCACTGCAGGCTGCATGTTGTGGTGCAGAGAAAAGTGAACAGTTGACATGGCACACTTCCCTGTGAGCCATGCCTACAACCTACTGCCAGTGGCCTAGGTAAGCTACCCCTCTAGCAGGGTGCAGTAGACCACAGGTGAGAGTACAGTTGCATGAGCACTGTACCCCTACAGTGTTTGTAACTCCGTGTTTACTTCAGCCCGTTTTCTATGCCTATGATCATCCTTCCGCGATCATGTGACGCGGAAAGATTACCTCTGTTCTTGAAACGCGATTCTCACTATGGCGTCGATTGCTTGCGATGAGGATTGATGGTGAAAGGACTAGACCTCTGCCTGTGAGGTAAGAGTTTTCAACGAGTTAGCGTTGCGAGAGTTTGCTTTTTAATTTTTGTTAAGCATACAAGAACTGAGAGTCTTTCCCTTCGATCTTTTCACAGATCATTCGGCTACATTACCTTTACCACTATTCGTGTAGGTAAGATAATGGCTATTCAAACACTCAGTGTTATGTTACCGTTTATCTCAGCTATTCACATGGCAGCTTGGTTTTATGACCGTTTTGGAGTCTATCAGAACTAAGAGCTTGTTACTCCGATTTTTTCACAGACCAATTGGCTATTCAACCGCTACTACTATTGTTTTAGGTAAGATTATGGCTATTTACGCACTTATAGTTGTGGTATTGCTTATCTGATCATATAACTCTAACAAGAGTTAATATAATTTTACAGAGCCAGATCCACAGAGGAAGTTATCTACTATCCCATCACTAATAGGATTTATTACAAAGAACCTAAGGTACATAGGTTTTGGTTTATGTTGGTGTGAGCCTATACTAAGGTAGTAATTTTGTTGGACTCTGATTAAGTCTGTTTGTTTGTTTTATTTTATTGTTTCGTAGGAATACATTGAGAACTTCAAGTAAGTTTGGCCAAGCTGGCTTGTCACATAGGTGTTGGTGATTGGGTTTGATTCACTAAAGTGCACAGAGAACAATCTTTTTCTTAATGAATTGGTCTCATTTTATATAATTTCTTTTGAAGCTATACCCGTGAAGAAGAGACTCATGTCTCGAAATGCATTCGGTGTGAAGTCAATAATGTGTATATATATTTTGATGATGAATGCAATATATCAAAATATGTGAAAAATATTGTTTATGTATAATGCTTCTTTGAACTTCGTGGAAAAATATAAAAAGCTGATCTGAATGAACAAATGACAAAAAGTATTGAACGTTTTATTGTTTAAACCAAGATGTTGTTGCATGTTGTTGTCCCAGTCGCCCTTGAGGGGCTGGGCCTCTAAGGTCATTTACTTATGCTCATTAGGCATTTACACAACATTGCACACTTATCGTAATATCTGAATAAATCTTATCAGAGTGCGCCAGGTACACTATCATTTTCTGACAGGGTCACAGCACAACAAAGGCCCTGGTCCACATTGTGGCTTATGCATTGCGTTCATTTGACCAGAATGAATCCTGTTCACTAATCCTTCTTGACTTGTCAGCAGCGTTCAATATGGTCAATCCTGATACTCTGCTGAACCTTTTAGGACACAGTATGGGCCTCTCCGACATCTTGCTAAAATGGTTTTCCTCTTTCCTTCACAATAGATCCCAGCTCATCCTAATCAACCAAGCTCTTTTTAATCAATCGCCAGTGTCGCAGGGTGTACCCCAAGGTTCCACTCTCTCCCCAACATTGTTTAATCCATACATGGAGTCCCTAACCAAAATCCTCAATCTTTCACATATCTCCTATCACATGCATGCAGGCGACACCCAGCTTTAAATTAAAAATTGCCTCCACACGATGACAACACCATCCTGATAAAAACGCAACATTGGATAACTCTTGACCACCTCAAACTAAATGCCCTCAAAACAGAATTCCTATTGATTTTACCACCCGCCATCATCTCTACTATCAAAGTCTGGCTCCCACATTTCATTACCTTAAATTGCACCCCACACCTCATTGACTCTGCAAAATCCTTAGAGATTACCCTGGATAATAGACTCTCCAAGCAAAAGCACATTAGTTCCACCACCAGAAGAGCTAATCTTCAACTTCACATCCTAAGAAAACATAAACCTTACCTCCCCCTTGCAGACCCAAAATAGCAGTTCAAGTTCTTGTTATATCAAAATTAGATTTTGTCAATGCCACTCCTGCGGGCCTTCTGAAACGTTAAACACTGCAGTCAGGCTCATCACATCGCTTCTTAACATTGAACTCCACCTCTCCGTCTTGACGTTGGAACTTTCATCTCTCAGGAAAGACTTTAACGCCCTCTCTCAAATTAAACCTGCCAACCTTCCCGTCATAATCAGAGACGTGCATCCCTACACTTCAATCCCTCCACAAAGAAGTACCACCTCTTATGGTATCCTATCTGAACGACCCCCTCATAATCCCCTTTTTAACCCATACCAAACTCTGACCCATCACGCCGCCCCGGACCCGTGGGAGCCTGACTATTCCTACTCCCCAGCTCCTTGACTGTTGACTCTCGCATGCCTCTCTCCACTATCCCGGTGACCCTAGGGATTAACCCCTGCCCTAATGCCACTGGTTCGCCCTGGCCTCCTCCCCAACTCATGGCAGCTAGTCAACCTCCTACTCATCACTCCACCATTCCCGTGATCCTGGGGATAAGCCGCTCCCCTGCCACCCCCGGCTAGCCCATGCCTCCGCCACAACTCACTACTATCCACTCGGGATACTCCCCTGAGACCAACCTCAAGCCCCTCAACTGCATGCTGGTCAACTGCCGATCGGCAGCACGACATGCCACAGAAATCTCGGAGACGATCCTCAGTGAAGCCATTGGCATCACCTTTCTCATGGAAACCTGGCTCAAGGCTCACTCCTCATCTATTCATAATTTGTACGGATGAACTCCCACTGACCCTCGTTAAGAACTCAGATCTTACCACTTGCGAATACATGGTAGCCGAACTTAAAGTTCAGGGGGCACCTGCTATTCGACTACATATTATTTACCATCACCCGGGCGACCCTTTATCCTTTGTAGAGGAACTGTCTGACCTACTTTCCCTTGCCTCAATGTCCAACCTCAAAAACATCTTCCTCGGTGACTTCAATAGTCACTGGAACAATAAGACTGATCCCTCGGTTTGTGCCCTCAATGACCTCCTCGACGTTACAGACATGATTCAACTTTGCCACTCCCCAACACATGATAAAGGAGCTACTCTTGACGCCATCATCTCGCACATTGTTCCTATTGACTGGTCGGACCATCACCTTATCCTCTTCACGATCAACAGCATTACACCTCCCCCTCCCCCCATTACCTTCAAATGTAAGAAATTAACCAGAAACCTTCACCTTATCCCTCCAGGAGTATTGGAGTCTAAACTTAAAGCGAGATTTTAACTCCCACCTCCCTCACAAAATGGCAATGCTCTCACTGAGCACTACAACAAATCCATCATTGTGGTTCTTGACCAAATTGCCCCAGCCAAACTAAAACCGCAAAGAAACATCCCCTCCAAATCCTGGTTTAATACGGATCTCAACAATGAGAGACGCGTGCTTAGGATGACAGAACGCACATGAAGACTACATCCCTCTCCCCCAAACCTTGCTCTCCTCAGAACCTCCAGAGGTAATTACAAAAAACACATCCACAATGAAAAGGCTTTCTTCTTTCGCGCTCAACTCGACCAAGCTAAGTATAGACCTAGGGAACTTTTCAATATCATCAAAAATCAAACTGCGTCTGCACCCCCCCCCCCCAAATTGATCGCCACTACCAAAAGATGTGTAGAAAGTGTGAATTTCCTTTCTGAGAAAATTGCCAAAATTGATCTATCCTTCGCGTCAAATACCTTGCCTCTGAGCACCTCACCCCTCCATGAACTCTCTCCAAAGTCGCCTTTTTCTCCACCCCCTCCACATCCTGTTCTACCCCCGCATGGAGTCGCCCCCTGGAAGACTGCCTCCCGAATCCACAGCTCAAAAATTACGCCTCTTGGCTTTACTTCAGCCCTGTTACGGAGCGTGAAGTCTGCAACATTATCACTAAGATTAAACCCTCTTTGCACACCTTTGACAGCTCCCTGCCAACCTCGTTTAAGAATTAAAGCATATCATTACTCCTTTTTGGACTACCATCATCAACTCCTCCTTGGCCCCTGGTTGCGTCCTGGTTTCCCTCGAGCTTGGCCAAATCTCTCCCATCCTCAAAAATGCCACTGCTGACCCTAATGACTTTAATCTGCGTCCTATCTCTAGCCTGCCTCTTCTTTTGAAGGCCCTTGAAAAATGTGTTTTGCTACAACTGGATAAACACATTGACTAATTCAACCTTTTGGACGCACAACAGTCAGGTTTCCGAAAGGGATTTAGCACAGAAACTGAGATGCTCAACAATGTGGATGATATCCATCACTCCCTAGACAAGGGGGAGGCTTCCCTTCTCATCCTTCTTGACCTCTCTGCTGCTTGCGATACTGTCAGCCACTCTGCCCTACTCAAAACCTTCAAAGACCGATTCGACTTCAATGGTCCGTTCCTCGAATGGTTCACCTCCTTCTTTCAGTTCAGAACACAACAAATTAAAATCAGCAACTGCCTCTCTAAACCCATGCCTGTCTTCTTGGGTGTCCCCTAGGGGTCAATTCTCTCTCCTTCTTTATTTAACCTCTTCATGGAGCCCCTCACCCTCATTCTAAAGAATGCTGGTATCAACTGCCACCTCTATGCTGACGATACCCAACTTTACTATAAAATCAAATCCCATGCTGACATTCTGCACCTGAATGATACCCTGACTAAGATTCAACAATGGTTCCATCACAACCACCTGAAACTCAACCCTAAAAAACCGAAGTCATTATCTTCGCCCTTCAAAACAACCGGATTCCTATTCAACACTGGCTCTCCGACATCAAAGCTCTCAACTGCTCCTTGGTCCCCTCTAGCACTGTCAAATCTCTTGGAATAAGCATTGACCAAAACATTAGCTTTGCTGCCCACATTAAAAGCGCAGTAAAAGACGCCCTCTTTTCCCTACTTCACCTCAAGAAAATCAAACCCTTCCTTCCTGCTGACGATTTTATATCTGTTGTTCAATCATTAGTACTCTCCAGATTAGACTACGGGAACGCCTTGCTCTCATGGGGATGCTCAGCTAGATGGAGTCTAGTTGCTGATTGTGTGCTTGCAACTGAAGCTCCAAAGCCAACCCGGCCACGGCCTGAATCTGATTCCAAGACCGGGACTGCCTTAAAGGGACAGTGCACGTTTAATCTCATTTGCCTGCCAAGAAGACCGGGCAGACCGGCTACGCATAACGGGGGAAAAAATACCTGTCTAGGACCAACTCGCCTCGTATCAGGAAAGCGAAACCGAAACTGGAGCGGTGCCCTAACAACAGCACGCCAGTAATGGTGGCCATTTCACAGAAAGTTTGATCTGTTACAGCCAGGAAAATCAGAGCAGGGGGATAAGAGCCGAGAGTGAGTGGATGACGAGTAACGCATAACAGGGGGAAAAAAATACCCGTCGAGGACCATAACGCGAGTTCGCCTCACATCAGGAAAACAAAACCGAAACTGGAGCGGTGAGCGAACAACAGCACACCAGTAATGGCGGCCGCTGCACAGAAAGGATGAGTTGTCCCAGCCAGGCATATCGGAGCGGGGGGATAAAGAGCCTGGAGCAAGTGGATGACGTGTGGAAGAGGAGGATAAAGTCTGAGACCAACAGCTGCGACAAGAAACACAAGTGAATGGTGGGGCCAACCACACAAGTGGGATATCTGAGCGTGAATAACTAACTCGCCAACACAAAACGAGAGGGGGGCGAAGTTCAACTGACAGTGACCATCCACGGAATCCCTTTGAGATGGACAGTTGGCCAGGGGGACTGGGAGGTTTGTTGAGTGCCAGGCCCTAATGTGATTATGTGGTGCCAGGAAATGTATTTCAAGCAGACGGCTAATTGAGTAGTAGGCACACTTGCATCACAAATCGGCACCCAACCCCCCAGAACAGTGCACAGGAAGGAAACTCCAGTTAGCAGCGACATCACAACTCACTGCGCCCACACCCAAACCCACCCATCCTCGGAAGCATTTGCCCGACCCACTAACAGAGAAACGCGTATCTCTACACCTCTCGCCCACTACTCACTGAACCAACACAAAACCGTAGCAACTGAAAAAGAACTCAAAACTTAACGCTGATTGGAAATAAGAGTGGAAAGGGAAACAAGACTACAACAGTCAACCCACAGTCAATGGGAAAATAAATAGGTCTGCACAGCTGCCCACGATATGCTATCCAAAGGAGGCGGCCATATTGGAACGGCACCACCACAAGGAACAAAAGTGATAGAAGGAAGAAAGGTGAGAAGAGGACTGAAAAAGAGGCCTGAACTATCTCAGTAATTTGTTTAAAGGGCCTTTGAGAGCCCACACCGCTATTTTCCTGACTCCACAGCTGCCCAGCAAGAAGTGGGCAGTTGCACCGTTTAGGTTCTTCACTTTTAGAGGACATGGGCTTTATATAGGAGTGAGATGTACTCCTTCGCCCCTACCTTGGCCTGCACAACTGCGCAGCACTTAGTGCCAGCTGCAACGTTTAGGCCTGTGATTGAAGATGCCCAGCTGTCCAGCAATTAGTGGGCAGCTGCCACATTTAGGTTTGTGCCAAGTGCGCACCCGTGACTGTCGCTGCATTGGCAGCGCGCCCTGACTTTGGACAGAGGGCATTTGATCCCCATAGAGATGGCCAATTGGCCCAGGGGACTATTACATTTGCTTTTTATAGGTGCTAGGAAATGTAATGTTTGTATTATGTTTTATGCACCTTGATTTATGCTTTTAGATGTGCTTTTATGCTTATTAGGTTTCACCTACTACATCTCGACTTTTCTACCTTCCAATCATGCGCCCGCCTAACCCCACCCGAAACGCTACGCTTGTGCGTTACGGACCCAACTCCTGGTCCATTAACTACCCTAACAAAATGACCAGTAACGCTAAAAAGAACTTCAAACACAGTACCCTAAAACAACATCCGGAAACACTCTTTGTAGATAACTATCACTCAGCGTCCAACAGCTGCACGAAAACTAACTTCATTTTTTACACCAATCGGACTGCTAAATGGAATAACACCTTCTCTCTTCACCTCCAAGTCGCCAAGTCAGTAATCATTCCCTATGGTGAAAAAATCTCCACTTCCATTTCCCCGACCTTCAAAGGGGAACTCACCATTTCCATCTACAGAACTGGAACCATTCCCATACAAGCCACCAACCAGCACCTCACCACTTTTGACCGCCACTTACCCACTCTTCTCTCCTCGTTAACTCAACTGAGCCATCAAACCCTATCTCCCCATCCCTCACCACCCTCACTAATAACGTGGAACTGATCCAATCTCCCTGCCCTGAAGACCCTCTCTTCTACTCATGGACATCCACCATCAATGACTGCAATCACACCACCCCTATCATTACTCTCCGTCGCCAAATACCCACCACGATCACATCAACTGAGCACACCAGGAGCGACAAACTCACAACTAACAATCCCCACATGGCCGATCCAGACAGTTTGGTCTCTGACCTTAGCCCTCCTGCGACTGAAATCCCCTCAGACACTCACCTCCCCACCCCTGATAATCTGAACCCTCCCTCACTTTCTTCCCCGACCCCCTACACAGTCCCTGTTTCCCCGACCCTGACTCCCCCAGGGTCGAACGCCACTCCCAATGCTATGGTCTCTCTCCCCCCTCCCTCCTCTGCACACTCCCCTTCTGCTGCTGCACTCCCACGTACACAACCTACCTCCACCGCTAATCTCTCTGACATGACCCAGAACTCGGACGCCCTGCCTAGAATTTCTCTACCTCCTCACCTGGACACTAGTCCCACTTCTCCTCCCCTGAACTCCTCGAATGGGAAAATGACTAATCCGGCTCCCAGTGAAAAACCTCTCCCCTCTCCTAATCCCAGGGACTCCATCCTATCCCTGACCCCTGTTAAATCTCCCTCCATAGACTCAAGTCTGTCTCGGCCCCTGCTTAAAACCTCAAACTTTTTCAGTTCAATAACACAGCAACTGAACAGAATGGAGAGGAAAATGAACTCCCTTATTGCTGATTTCCTTCACTTACAGCAAAACCTCCTCAACAGAGACAAGCCACTGTGCTCCCTCCCCCTAAGTATTCCTGCCCCTACCCCACTCAATGCACCTCCCATGGCCCCTCTGGATTCACCTCTCATGGCCCCTACCCCACTCAATACACCTCCCTTAGCCCCACTCAATACACATCTCATGGCTCCCCAGAGCACCCCTCGACCCCCCAGTCCAGCAGCGAGTCAAACACTTAGTCCCAACTGGGATAGACAGCCCTTCTCAGTACCGAAACCAGATGAGATCAATGACTCATACCTCGCTTCCAGACAGAAGTCTGCCCCTTTCCACATCCCTGTTATTATAGGCACAAACAGAATCCATAATACTGTCCACTCGCCTAGATCCCCTGCTCAATACACCTCTATCCACCTAACTCCCCCAATCATCGAGGCTCCCCGCCCTCTCTCGTGCATGCTCCTAAACTGCAGATCTGCATAAAACATGCTACTGACATTGCTGAAGCTCTGCTCGCTGAAGAGATTACATCGCTTTCCTCACTAAATCCTGGCTCAATGTCCACTCTACCCCATCCTTGACATCCTCACCCCCCCCCCCAGGGTACAACATAAGCAGACAAGACAGGCCGATCAAACCGGGGGGGGGCTAGCCATCATCCACAAAGCTGGAATACAGATTACCAATCTCAAACCTGCAGAATACCTATCGTTTGAATACCTGGGTGTCGAACTCACCATTAAGGGCACCTCATCCATCAAATTCCACACCATCTACCATCCACCTGGAGAACGTAATCTTTTTCCCGAAGAACTAACAGACCTAATAACACGGTTCTCCTTGACAGATACAAAAGACGTGTTCCTGGGTGACCTCAATATCTACTGGAACGACCCAAAAGACTCCACTGTCCTGAACCTATCCAACCTTCTGGAAATAAATAACCTCAAACAACTCTGCAAAAAGCCAACTCACATCAAAGGTGCAACACTCGATGCGATTATTACCAACAACAAACTGGTCTCTTTGAGAGAGATTTCTCCCATTGACCTGTCCGACCACCACCTCATTCTGTTCAGGATTGACACACCTGTCAGCCACCAACCTATTTGTGACGTCAAACCTAAACTCTTGACCAGAAACATCAAAATAATTCCCTTTATCCGAACTTGAATCCTTGATTCATCCCCATCTCCAACTCCATCCCTCATCATGGACGGCTGATGACCTCACTACACACTTTAACTCAAAAATGACAGAGGTTTTAAACCAAGTAGCTCCACTCAAACTCAAACAACAGAGGAAAAACAAATCGAAACCCTGGTTCAACATGGAGCTAAATGATGAACGGCGCCAACTCAGACAAATGGAAAGGGCTTGGAGGTTTAACCCCTCGACCTTACACCTAACAGAACTTAGAGCTGCTCGGCAGGCATACAAAAAACACATTTTCAGGGAAAAGGCGTCCATTTTCAGCAGCCAATTAGATCTGGCGAAAAACAGACTGAGAGAACTCTTCAGCATTGTCAAAAGCCAAACTAACGGCACCCCCTCTCAAGATATCGAAGCCACAAATGAGCGATGTGAAGAAATTGCCACCTTCTTCACTAATAAAGTCTTGAAAATTGATCAATCCGTGATACAAACTGCAAACATTCCTTCCCTCGTTACCTGCTCCCCTTCTACTTCCCCCAACAACGCAGAAAGAGTTCTGTACAAGGACAAGCAGACCGGCTTCCAGCTAAAAAACAATGCGCACTGGTCCGACTTTGAGCAAATGGCAAGAAAACGAGGTCTTCAAGATCATTTCTAATCTTAAACCTTACTCCCACACCATGGACCCCCTCCATTCCACCATCATAAAAGAACTCAACCACACCATTTCCCCTTTCTGGACAAAAATCATTAATGCCTCTCTCACCTCAGGCTGTGTCCCAGACTCCCTTCAACTAGTACAAATCACATTCATACTCAAGAAACCAGGGGCCGAACCTAATGATCTGAACAACCTCAGACCTATACCAAGTCAATAAACACATTGATGAGTTCAACCTCCTTGACACCTTTCAATCAGGATTCAGGAAAGGCTGTAGCACTGAAACAGCCATGTTTGGGGGAGTGGAGGTCGGCGGGCTAGTGTTGCGGGTGACACTTGCCTCACTCTACATATAGACTCGGCATCACGATCACTCCCTGATTGAGTTAGAAATTCCTGAGGCGGAAGCCGGGAACTAGAGGACAGTGATTTAATACTGTGTGTTTAAAACTGTGTAGAAACACTTTTTATGTAACGTTTAAAAAAAAATCCCTTTTAGCCCTACTTACCGCACTCGCTCTACCCGAGGGTCAAGCACCTGCAGGCGGCCGATTTGGGGCTCACTTGGACTCGTGATCTCCCTTGCGGGCGCACTTCTACGGGCGCCATCTTTGGGGGAGTGGAGGTCGTCGGGTTAGTGTTGCGGGTGACACTTGCCTCACTTTACAAAATGAACCTCGCTACCCGTCCGCGCAGCGGGCGCGCCAATGGCGTGCCGGAGGCGCGCCAGAGGCAAGCCCATCTGCGCCCGTCCGCGCCAGACCGGGCCCAGGGCCCCGCACCATCCCCACCACCACTCTCTAACCTCCGTTTTACTCCAGGGACTCCCTCTTGCAACTCAGGCAGATTCCCCACACGCTCTACACTCATATCATCACTATGATGAACTCCTTCACTCACTGTCCCAACTGTACCTTTCGACTCGTGGGACATGACCCTTGCCCCCCTCCACTGGTCCCGTTCAACATGGCGCTGCTTAACTGCCGATCCTTGCCCAAACACGCCCTCGAAATATATATGCTTCTTCAAGACTACCACCTTGAGGTCCTGTTTCTTACGGAAACATGGCTCTCACCTGAATCCAACCCTGACATCGTGCGAGCCCTACCCCCTGGCTACATGATCCAGCGTCTGGACAGACTATCAGGGAAGGGAGGAGGAATAGCAATATACAAAGATCACCTGTCCTGCCGCCTATCCGATAGTCCTATTTTGGACTGTGAAAATGCTCTGTTCCTCATTCAAATCTCCCCACTGAAATCTCTGTCAGGGATCCTTGTCTACCACCCTCCCGGCCCCCCAGGGCAATTTTGCAGCTCCCTCTTAGAAGCCTCCCTCGCCCTGGCTAGCACTTCTCCTAATTTTACCATTCTAGGAGATCTAAACCTTCACTTTGACAACTCTGGCGACAAAGCGGCGTCTGAGTTGGAACTTGACCTCGCAGCATACCAACTTCATCTGCTTGATTACCAACCTACCATATTAAGGGCCACCTCCTCGACCCCCTATTTTCGAACATCTCCGATCTTAAGGTGCAAAACCCTGTCCCCCTTCCTTGGTCAGACCACTCCCTAATCTCTTTTAGCTTGCACATTCCGGTCTCCTACCGGTCCAAATCGGCCCCCAATACCCTTGAACGCCGCTGGTCGAAATTGGCCACAGAAGACTGGAGGCAACTCCTCGAACGCTCCCTCCCACCCCACGACCCCTTTACCCATGCAGCGGATACTAACTTCTCTGCTTGGATTAAGGACTCTCTTGATATAATCCTTTCAAAGAAACCCGTCCACACCCTTGGTGGGAAGTCCAAGTCCCCTTGGTTCAATAACGACCTCCGTCTGCTAAAAAAAACTCTGCAAAACAAAATGAAAGAGCCTGGAGGAAAGAATTTGCCCCACAAAAAAAGAGAGATTACAGTCAATCAATCCTAACCTACAAAAAGGCCCTTAAAATAACTCAAGCCGCTTTCTTTGAGGAAAAAATCAGGGCCTCCTCTAGCTCGTCCAGGAAATCTTCCGCATAGTAAACAAGCTTTTAAAAATTCCAGACCCACCCCCCCTGTAGAACCCCTCGGCGATCGCTGCAACGAGTTCGCTGAATTTTTCAATGAGAAAATTCAAAACATTCTAAAATCCCTTCCTCCCCCCACTGGAGAAATTCCGCTAGAACCCCCCTCCAGCACACAGCAACAAAACAGTCCCTGCCTAAACTCTTTCTCGTCCACCTCAGAGTAGACCCTTCTCCCCATCTTTCTCTCCATCAAAAGTGGCTCTCCACTTGACCCAGCCCCATCCAACATTTTAAAATTAGTTGCCCCTACTATCCCGCCCCCGTTGGCCAAACTCATTAACACCTCCTTACTACAAGGTATTGTGCCCCCTGGTTGGAAAAGGGCTATACTAAAACCCCTTCTAAAGAAATCCCACCTCGATCCTGCTGAACTGTGTAATTACCGCCCCATCTCGTTACTGCCCATAGTCAGCAAAACTGCTGAAAAACTTGTCAACCAGCAGCTTTCAGCCTACCTGGAAACCAGTGGACTCCTACACCCGTCCCAGACGGGCTTTCGCCCGGGCCAGAGCATGTAAACCACTATGATCGCGGTGGTGGAGGAGGCAAGAAAGATCCTTTATTCAGGAGGATCAGTGGCAGTGATCCTCCTGGATCTGAGCGCAGCCTTCGACACAGTGAACCACGTCACTCTGATTTACCGGCTCAGGGAACTGGGAATTTCTGGGTCCGCGTTATCCTGGCTGAAATTTTTCCTCCACAATCGTTCCTTTCAAGTTCTCGTGCTAACTTCTAAATCCCGTGCCACCCCTGTACATTGTGGAGTCCCCCAGGGCTCTTCCCTGAGCCCCACTCTTTTTAATGCTTACATGTCCCCCCTGGAGAAAATAGTCACTCCCCATGGTGTTAAACTTGTGACGTACGCTGACAACACCCAGCTTGTTGTTTCCCTCAGCCAGTTTAACCATGCCCTGATAACCTTCACTCTTGCCTCCAAGATATCTCACACTGGATGGACTGCTCACATCTTAAACTCAACAGTGATAAAACTGAGATACTGGTATTAGGCAACCAATCTCACTTCATTCCAAAGACTCTGTGGCCTCCATGCATGGGGCCCGCCCCGGCCCCAAAACAATCCATCAAGAGCCTGGGCATGTGGCTCGACCAGGCTCTGACGTTCACCACGCCAGCCAGGAAGTCAGCAGGGGCCTGCTACGGCATCCTACGGACTACCCGTAAAATTCTTCCCCTGCTCCCCCAAGATTCCAGGAAGCTCCTCATCCAGAGCCTTCTACTATCCAGATTGGATTATGGCAATGCTTTGTATCTTGGTGCCCCTAAGAAAGTCATTGCCAAACTACAAGTAGTGCAAAATTCCGCAGCCAGGCTTCTAACAGGCACTAACAGCAGGAGCTCTGCAAAATCGACCCTTAGACTGCCTCACTGGCTGCCCATTTTGGAGCGAATACACTTCAAATCCCTCTGCCCAACTCATAAAATCCTTCACGGCAGGGGGCCCCATATCCTACAAAATCTGATTAGACCCCATGAAGCTCCCAGAAATCTACGCTCAGCACACCTACATCTGGCTCACATACCTAGGATCAAAAAGGCCCGCACAGGTCGCCTCTTTTCCTAAAACGCCCCCAAGCTGTGGAACTCGCTGACCCTGACTTTGCGCGCCGAACCCAACCTTCTCGCTTTTCGTAGGCTCCTGAAAACTTGGCTCTTCCCATAATTCCCCACTTCCTCTCCACTACCGCTCTCACTAGTGCTGGGACGCTCACGGGCAGCCATGAACTTTATAAACCCTGCTTTCATTTCATGTTCAACGTCTCGGACGACATTCGCAAAGCCTTAGATTATGGTGATGCCTGCCTACATATCTGCGGCATTCGACACAGTTCATCATCCAGCTCTTCTAGAGACCTTGTCAAAGCGCTCCGGCATAAATGGTACTGTACTCAAATGGTTCACCTCTTTCCTCCAGCATAGCTCGCAAAAAATTAAAATCAAATCCTGTCTCTCGAAGCCAACAAAAGTCACACTTGGGTGTCACAAGGCTCAATCCTATCCCTGTCCTTCTTAAATCTCTTCATGGAGAGCCTCACAATCATCTTGAAAAAATCTGGAGTGAGTTACCACCTTTATGCAGACGACACCCAAATCTATTTCAAAATAAAGTCTCCCGATGACATCCAACACCTCAATACCATTCTTTGGAGATCCAAGCTTGGTTCAACGTCAATCACTTAAAGCTCAACCCTGATAAAACGGAACTGATCCTATTATCTCCAAAAAGCAACCATCGTCCTATCCAAGAGTGGCTCAAGAATCTGGTTGCCCTGAACTGCCCCTTCGTTCTATCCGACTCAGTTAAGTCTACAGGCATCACCCTTGACAAGAACCTATCAATGGAGGACCACATCAAAAACTCTGCAAAAAGTGCTCTTTTGTCTCTAAAACACCTCAAGAAATTGAAGCCTTTTCTTCCCCATGATGACCTCAAGACAGTAGTTCAATCCCTGGTTCTCTCTAAAATCGACTACGGGAACGCCAACCTTACTGGGACTCCAAAAGCTCACCTAGACCCCCCCAAAGGGCAGTGCTGAACATGGCCGCTCGACTTGTATCTGGAGTAAAAAGATTTGATCACATCACTCCAGCTCTCAACTCCCTCAAATGGCTTCCCATGGAAGGGAGATGTATTTACAAGCTGGCCTGCATCACACACAAAACTCTCCACTCTCTGGCCCCCAACTACCTGAACAACAAACTGGTAAGAGCAGGTCAAGTCAGAACACTAAGAAGCTCCAACTCACTCCTTCTCATTCCGCCAAAAATGAAAAAGAAAACCACCCAATACCAATCGTTTTCTGGCAACGTTCCCAGGATATGGAACGCTCTCTCAGGAGTCCTCAGATGCAACCTCTCCTTCTCTTGTTTCAAAAGGGACCTCAAACTCCATCTCCTTAATAAATACTTTCCTGAACAACGTCAACTAACCTAGACCTCACTATCCCGAGTTGACTCCCATTCAAGGATTGTTGGCGAACGGACTATGCTAATCACCTTGTTTTTCTTTTTTTTCTTTCCCCCTCCGTTGCACAGTTATTTATTGTTCATACTGTATTTTTTATCCGTGGTTTGCTTACTTACTATCAGCCTTCTAGGTAATGTAAGGCCCTTTGGCTTTGCACAATATGTATGAGAAGCGCTCTGATACCTATGGGTCTAGCTAGCGCTATACAAAACTTTAAAAATAAAAAAATAAATTAGTAACACCCAAAGTCCACCTTGCCCCAATCAAGTCTGTCCTGAACCTCGTGGTCAGGGTTATTTCTGATTGCAAGAGGTTTGATCATATCTCCCCCATCCTCAATGATCTCCAATGGCTTCCCTTAGAAGGCAGATCCATCTACAAGAACATGTGCATTACGCACAAAGCCTTGCATCTTCAAACCCCACTGTCTATAGAAGCGCCATTTTTTATGTGTTGGCGGCCATCTTAGATCATGAACGGCCTCGTGGCCGGCGTGCCCTTTAGTCCTTTGTCCGTTCCGTTGACCACTTGAGTCTGCCCAGCAACAGGCTATTTTTAGTACTGGTCAAGCCACACATGCGCAGTTCACACTGACCAGTCGCTCCTCAGGAATGTGCCGCAAACTGACCAGTGGGTTTGAAACCCTCCAATGAGCTGGCAGTATTCCAAAATATGCCCTTATATGTACATAATGTTCTGTAACTTTGTGCCGCGTGTACGTTTTATTACCTGTAGAACCATATAAAAGAAAGGGTCACACCGATGTTCGGTGTGATACCTCTTGCATTACCGAAGGGTGCTGTATGAGTGTACCACCACCCCATGGGGTCTTAATAAACTTGTTCTTTGACTTTTACAGTTTCCGTGCCAACAGTTCTTGAATGTAAGTGGGTTATCTTCGGAACATGTAGGCCTTGGGAACCCTGATTACTTCAAATTGGCGACCACGAAGGGACTCATCGGCGACTCGGATGCCCGAAGGAGAGGTCGTGACGAAGGCTTGGAAACTCGCCATGGACGCGCGCTGCCACGAGTGACCCGAGTCTTGGCTGCCACGGTGTTTTTCCTTTCCTTCCGATCTGACCTTCGAGGTGGCGCCGGTCTCCGACTGAGTTTTCGAGTGTCTGCATCGCTGAGAAAGTGCCGTTTGGCTGATTTGGCTTACAAGACCTTGGCAGTTGGAATCTGGACATTTGAGAATTTGGGTAAGCTTTGTGTTCGGTAAGGTAGTCTTCGGACGCTTACTGAAATTCTGTGATTTGTGATCGGTAAGGTAGTCCTCGGACGCTTGCCGAAGTCCTACGTTTTGATTTGAGTTAGCTAGCATTGTGAATTTGTGATCTTTGAACTTATATGTGTAGTGCACTTCACATAGGCAGGCATGTAGAGATGTTTCTCTAACTTTGTTTTTTTTCCCTTTGAGCGGCACATATGTGTGAAGTACTGTAAGTGCCTTTTTATACGGTGTCACGCTTTCGTGATACTTTTTGAACATGCCTGTTTTCAGCACACTCCGAGGGATGTGCTGTCTTGGAGAGGGTACCTCAATTAGGTTAGCGGAAGCACAGCCGGCTCCCCCAGAGGGAACACCAAATCGTGAGATGTACATCAAGCATGGCCTTCCCCCTATTATGTACAGCAAATTATGGCATAAGTATACAAAGGCCGATCCTGAATTGCAATGGCCTCTACATGGGTCGTTCGATTTACGTAAAGTACAGTTTGTAGAGCAATGTTTGTTTCAACGCAGGTCTAGACAAAATATGTTTGATTGCGTGCGAATGTGGGAGAAAGCGGTGCGCGAGCGAATGAAGCGTGAGGTTGCCTTGGCGGACAAAGAGCAGCGCAAGGCTGCTCGGGATAAGGCTTTACAGCTTGAGGAATAGGAGGCTCAGGAGAAGAAAGAAAGGGAGGAACGGGAACGTAAATTGCAGACGACTGGTCAATTTCCTATCTGTCGACCACTTTATCCTGTCCTTAATAATGAAATTGATGATTTTTCTTTGTTAGATCGGTCACCGCCTCCGTATGTTTCGCCGACGGCTCCAGCTGGGGATTCAGAGGACGATGGACAGGATAAGTCGGATCACAAGGGTATATCCGCTCTCAGGTTTACTACAGCGAGGTCCGCTCATTTGCGTAGTTGGGCTCGTAAAGTGAATAAGAATTGTGTTTCTCAGGAGCAGTTGTTAACAGAAAAGAAAGCGTGGTCGGATCTTGAATTAATGTATTTTCTGTCTAGTTTGGCGGATGAAGTTGTAGGCGCGTATCGGGAACTTTCAGACACGTTAGAATCTAAATCGTTGTCAGTGTATCGTGAGAATTTGGCTAAAGGTGATTTTGATCTTTCAGATGTTGATGACCTATTCAAGCAACTGATCGCGCTACGGGATGAGACAGCCGGATTACGGGAGGAGCGGAAAAGGAGGCAAAAGGAATCCGATTCGGGAAATAATGGGCAGATTAAGGAGTGCTCTCTCCGTGGTTCAGATAAGAGTTCTGCATTGCATGTTATGCCTATGCGTGAAGCCGCGCCTTTGTATGTTCCACCAAAAGGGGAAGGTACGGATGATGATAAATTGTCAAAGGATGCGAAAGGGTATTTTGTGTATAATTGGGTATATACGCCGTGGAATAGAGCAGACGTTATGGCGTTGAAAAATTCGTTACCTGATCTTCGAAAAAATCCGGCGGCATTTTATGAAGGGGTGGAAGGGGCTATTTCGTCTTGTGTGATGACTCTTGTGGACATAGATTTGTTCTTTGGGTTAATTCTGCCACCTGATATGTGGCGGCAAATTCGTAAAAATAATGATGAAACGATATTGGGGGGCACATGGAAAGAAATTAATGCTGCAGATTTAGACAGGGAACCAGCATGTAAGCCTTGTCAGTTAATTCTAGATCTCCCGGCAGCTATTCTGACTAAATTAAAGAGGCTTGTTCCCTCTAAAAAGATTGATTGGACTATGATGACGTCGTGCAAACAGAAACCCGATGAAACGGTCTCAGATTTCTTTACACGTTTTGAGGAGGCATTTCATGATTACAGTGGTCAATCTTTGACAGACGATACGGGTCGGCATTTGTTTGTAGATAAGTATGTGGCTAATCTCCTACCGGAGATTGCTAAACGATTGAAGTCGAGTGAAAGTTCCTGGGCCACGGCGACCCCTGCGTCCTTGTTAACTATGGCTCAGTACTACGAGCGGCAGGAATTGGAGGCTAAAGAAAGTGTAGAGAAAAAGGCGAAGGAATTGAAAACGAAGGTGATGTTGGCGCAGGTTCGGGGAACACAGGGTAGAGGGAATGATAGAGGCAGACGGGGTGGAGGAAATACGTCGTATGGTCGTACGGACATAGCGGAGGATCAGTGTGCTTATTGTAAGGAGTTTGGGCATTGGGCCGAAGATTGTCCGGTACTTCGTGAGCAGCGTAGTCAGCGTGGTCGAGGAGGCGGAAGGTCAAGAGGAGGTTATATGGGAGCGAGAGGTGGCGGAGGTGATCGTGGAAAGGCTGAGGAGAGGGGCCGTGGCCAGGATGAACGAAATGCGTTTGATAGGCGGAATCAATATCAGATTTCGGAGGGAGAGAATGTGGAACACCAGGATTATATGCATGCATAGGACTGCGTAGGATGGGGTAAGGAATCAGTTGAAGTGCCGGTAGATCAGCAGGGTCCATATGTAACAGCGGGTATTCTGGGTTCTACTGATCAATTTCTAGTCGACACAGGAGCTACACGTAGCGCTTTGTCGAAAAACTTGGTTCCGAGGGCTCCCCTGTCTGGCGAAATGATTACATGTGTAGGGTTTGATGGCACACCCTCCCCCAGCCCATTGTCCAAGCCCCTTGCACTGTGTCTTGACAAATACTTTAGTTTTGGTCAATTTTTGTTATCACCCCATACCCCAGACAATATCCTGGGTATTGACTTGCTTAAATATTTTCGAGCGACAATACGTTGCGCTCCGGAGGGAGTACGGGTTATCTTGAATGACAATTATCCTGACCCCGACAGGTTTTACGCAATCTCAGATATCCCAGCTTTGGCCTCTCTCCCACACACGTTATGGGCGATCTCAGATACGGATGTGGGAGAGATGCGTATTCCACCGATACATATTACTGTTAAGGAGGGGGCCCCTCTACCACGAGTGCCACAGTATAAGATTTCGAGGGAAGGTGAAATTGCATTGACACATATTGTCCAGGATTTGATTTCTGCAGGGGTTGTGGAGGAGGTCCCTTATAATGTTTGCAACAGTCCTATTCTTCCGATTCTTAAGAGAGACACTGACGGCAAAATCTATCGATTTATTATTGATTTGCGAGAGATTAACAAAATTGTCATTCCTCAATACCCGGTGGTGTCTGATATTACGACCCTGCTTACTTTGGTTCCACCAACGGCCACCATGTTTAGTGTAATTGATTTAAAGAATGCCTTCTTTTCCATCCCTGTTCATCCTGATAGCAGATACATGTTTGGCGTTACGCTAAATAATAAATCGTATAGATTTTGTCGTGTTCCCCAGGGGTATACTGAAAGTCCTAGCATCTATAGTCAGGCTTTGAAAAGACAGTTGGATTCCTTTAAATTGCAGTCTGGCGTTGCTCTTATCCAGTACGTGGATGACCTTCTGCTGGCTGCTGACTCTTATGCACAATGTGAGTTGCTTTCCTTTTTGGCACAGAATAATCGTAAGGTTTCGAAGAA
The DNA here is from genome assembly GCF_964263255.1 of Lissotriton vulgaris. Taxonomy (NCBI): domain Eukaryota; kingdom Metazoa; phylum Chordata; class Amphibia; order Caudata; family Salamandridae; genus Lissotriton; species Lissotriton vulgaris. Next base: position 167,827 of record NW_028241210.1, read on the forward strand.
GAAGGCTCAATACTGTAGACCTCAGGTGACCTACCTCGGTCATCTGTTGTCTAAGGAGGGGCGTGCATTAACATCTGATCGAATTCAAGCAATTTTGGACACACCAGTCCCACGCACGCAGAGAGATGTACGTGCCTTCATAGGGTTGACGTCCTTCTGTAGACAATGGATTATGGGTTTTGCGTATATCATAAAACCTTTGCTAGCGTTATTGTCCAAAGCCACACCAATGCCCCTTGAGTGGACAGATGAATGTCAGAAGGCTTTTGAACAGTTGAGGCAGGCCCTTTGTTCCGCACCCGTATTAGGCACACCAGACTATACGAAACTTTTCACATTGTACGTGCACGAGAATGATGGGTGCGCGTTGTCAGTATTAGTGCAATTACACGGGAATAAGCAGAGACCATGTGCATACTTCTCTGCCATTCTGGATCCTGTAGCACGAGGGTTGCCTGGGTGTTTTCGAGCGGTAGCAGCAACAGCAGTGGCCATACGACAGAGTGAGGGAATAGTGTTATCACATAAACTGTTGGTATTAGTTCCTCATGCAGTAGATGCCTTGCTAAACCAAACAAAGACCCAATACCTCACGAGTGCACGGCTAACAGGATATGAGCTGACACTTTTGGCTCCACATATTACACTGAAAAGATGCGCTACTTTGAACACTGCCACTTTATTGCCCTATCCGGCTGAGGAGGGTCAGGAAGAAAAACATCATGATTGTGTTTTCCTGACCGAGGAACAGACAAAGGGTCGTGTCGACTTACAGGATGTCCCACTTCCAGATGTGGATGGGGAACTGTGGGTTGATGGATCGTGTTTAAGGCTGCCAGATGGTACGACTTCCGCAGCCTATGCGATCACGACACTTAAGACAGTGGTAGAAACAGCTAGGATACCACAAAAGTCGGCTCAGGCAGCAGAGCTGATAGCCTTAACAAGAGCCTGCGAACTGAGTGCTGGTTTATGTGTGAACATATACACGGACAGCCGGTACGCCTTTGGAGTGGCACATGACTTTGGGCTACTTTGGAGAGAACGTGGGTTTTTGACATCTCACGGAGAGCACATTATGCACGGAGAACTAGTGTGTGATCTCCTAAATGCGCTGCTAGGCCCAAAGAAAGTAGCGATAGTAAAATGCAGTGCCCACAAAAAGATTACGGATAAGGTGGGTCAAGGAAATGCCTTTGCAGACAGCATAGCTAGACAAACGGCTATGTCCCGAACTAGTTCCCCCATGTATGTGGTACAATGGCAGGCTGAGCGATGGAGTGATGCTAGAGCAGAAATATTAGACATTCAAAAATCAGCTACTGAATCTGAACTTGCGACATGGGCAGCAGATGGGGTACTAGATGACGAGGGTTGTTGGAGAAGCAAAGACATGGAAAAGTGGAAATTGCCTGCAGCTTACTTGCAGGCGATGGTCCAGATGACACATGGACTGGCGCATGTCGGAGCTCTTGCAATCACTCGGCTCTTAACACGAGTTTGGGAACATCCCGAGATTGCTAATACTGCAAAGAGAGTAGTGCAGACCTGCCTGGTATGTTTGCAACACAATCCTGGAAAGGGGACCCATACTCCGAAAGGAGGGTTCGTTCCACCTTCTGCACCATTTGAGGTACTCCAAATGGATTACATCCAACTTGAGCGTTGCAATAACCTGAAGTACGTCCTAGTGGTGGTATGTGCTTTTAGCAAATGGGTTGAGGCCTACCCCACGAAAGACAACACGGCTTTGACAACAGCTAAGGTGTTGCTTAAGGAATTCTTTCCTCGCTTTGGAGTTTGCAAATTTTTGTGGAGCGATAATGGGCCTCATTTTGTTGGGAAGATTGTGGAATACGTACTGAAGGGGTTAGGGATTCAGCAGAAGTTTCACGCTGTATTCCACCCTCAGTCAGCAGGTCTGGTCGAGCGGTACAATGCAACGTTGAAGCTTAAGCTGGCCAAAATTGTGGCGTCTACATCGTTGAAGTGGCCAGATGCTTTGCCGCTAGCACTTCTCTCTCTTAGATCAGTACCCCACTTACGAACTGGCCTTACGCCCTATGAGGTGGTGTTTGGGCGCCCTATGAACATCTGGGGGGTGCCCAAGCCGCGATTAATACATGATGTGCCTTGTGTTATGATGAATGATTATTTGGCACGATTAACAAATGATTTGCTCTCTATTCACCAACAGGTTCGAGAAGCGCTCCCTGACAACCCTACTGGAGAGGGCCATGATCTCCGCCATGGTGATCATGTGATGATTCGCTCGTTTGAAAGAGCAAGCAGTCTGGAGCCCAGGTGGAAGGGCCCCGAACAGGTCCTCCTTGCAACCCGCACCGCTGTACGAGTGACCAACAGGAAGCGGTGGGTGCATTCGACACATTGTCGCCGTGTCTCTCCGGACCTGGTGACTCCTGCTGTGCTGACTGATTACAAAGAGATCTTGGAGAAAGAAAAGAGCCCAGCTGTAACGTCGGCCGAAGTTGAGGGAGCCTTCCCGGAGCACACCATTGCCGGACGAGAGCGTTATAACCTGCGTCCTCGATAAGAAGATTTTTTTTTTAACTGGTTGGTTACCGCTCCAGGTTTGTGAAACAGAAACCGGGAATTCCAAGGGGGGGGGATCAGTTCTGCCAGTGTAGCGACACCCGTCTTGGCCCGGAGAAGAAAACAACGGCTACCTCGGAGTTCAGCACCACATTTTTCCTTTTTAGGTATACACGTACGTGTATGTGAAACTTTGTGACTAAATCGAATTATTGAGACTCAGCGAAGGTTTTCAGAACTATGGCATTATCAGCAGTACGAGATAAGAGACTCTTGGGTGCCATTCTCTTTGTTCTGACTATCGTAGTGATTGCGGTAATAGCCTGGGTAGTCGAACTTGTTGTACCTGCACGTGAACATTTGCTGCCGACTACCCCGGCTCCATCTGAACATTTCCATTTCACCCTGCCCTATCATGAAGAACGGCACCGACAGACTTATCTGAACAATAGTTTTATTCAGATCCTACATCATACACACAATATGACAAACACTTCAAATTGCTGGGTGTGTGGGATGTTGCCTGGGCATCAGAAGAAAGGGGGTACTCCACTCATCCCTCTACCGTTTTCGCATAATGGGTCTTGTAATGCATTTTATACTCTCCTCTTTACTTTGAGATGGCCCACAAAAGGGGGAGTGCTTTTTCGTTTGAATAAATTGTGTCATCATGATCGGGATGGGTATCCACAAGCTGAGGGTACTCGATTTGAATATGAGGAGTACCGCCCTGACAATGTGTCTGCTTCACGAATGTATAGCAACCAGCGAAATGTCAATGTCTCGAATGCACATGTTATCAACGTTATCGCTACCAAAGCAGACCTATGTATACGTAATAAAGGTGTAATTTCTGTTGGGAGAAGTGAATGTAACACTACACTTACGTTTGATAGTCCTACTGGTATATCGTTTGTCACTTCCCGAAATACTTACTTCATCTGTGGAACGAAGGGTTATCATCAGCTTCCTTTGGGATGGTCAGGCACTTGCTACGTGTCTTTTGTATTGCCGCCTGTATTCATTGCCCCACCCATGTATCACAACAACTACATCCTCTATCACAACTTTGTTTTAAATCGTGATAAACGCTCCCTTGTCTTGGACGATGTTGACCAAACGGACACTACCTTGCAACAATATGTGGACTTCAATTTGGGTTTGTTCTCTTTCGTTGGGGCAGCTTTGAACAGTCGAAAGATCCGACGACTAACTCGTGTTGTTGAGGCTGTGGCTAATGATACCGCAATTGCACTTGGAAATATCACTGAAGAAGTACAGATTTCTAGAATTGTTGCGCTTCAGAATCGGATGGTTCTGGATGTAGTGTTAGCTGATCGTGGGGGGGCATGTAGAATCATCGGAAGTAGCTGTTGCGTTTACATACCTGATAATTCACCTTCTGTATATGATGCTATCACTAAACTACATAAGATAGCGGCTGAAATACATCCCGATAATGGTACCTGGACTCTGTCAGGATGGTTCTGGTCAATACTCACCACCTGGGGATGGAAATTGTTAACGATTCTATGTATTATTGTGGGAACTCTGTTTTCTATTTGCTTATTTGCAGTGTGGCCCAGTTTTTTGTTCTATGTGCTTGTCAGTTTGTGTACCCTCAAGACGAGCTCTTGCCCATGACAAAATGATGCTTCATAAAGAAGTAACACAAATAATGCTAATTGACATAGAAGATGAATACCCTGACTATGTCCACTATGAGGTAGCTTCAGCTAAACGCTAAAAGGGTCGTCTGTCGTATTTTGACGATGGCTGGGTTAGCGCTTAGCTTTGCTACACTATTCCCGCTTAAATTAGCTATACATAGAAGCGCCATTTTTTATGTGTTGGCGGCCATCTTAGATCATGAACGGCCTCGTGGCCGGCGTGCCCTTTAGTCCTTTGTCCGTTCCGTTGACCACTTGAGTCTGCCCAGCAACAGGCTATTTTTAGTACTGGTCAAGCCACACATGCGCAGTTCACACTGACCAGTCGCTCCTCAGGAATGTGCCGCAAACTGACCAGTGGGTTTGAAACCCTCCAATGAGCTGGCAGTATTCCAAAATATGCCCTTATATGTACATAATTTTCTGTAACTTTGTGCCGCGTGTACGTTTTATTACCTGTAGAACCATATAAAAGAAAGGGTCACACCGATGTTCGGTGTGATACCTCTTGCATTACCGAAGGGTGCTGTATGAGTGTACCACCACCCCATGGGGTCTTAATAAACTTGTTCTTTGACTTTTACAGTTTCCGTGCCAACAGTTCTTGAATGTAAGTGGGTTATCTTCGGAACATGTAGGCCTTGGGAACCCTGATTACTTCACCACGGTATCTCTCTCAAAAACCTCATAAAGCGGGCTGCTCTAGAGAAACAAGGAGCACCAATGCTCTCATACTCGCACCGCCCGAGGTCAGAAATCTACCCCGTCACGCTCTTTCTCCGGTAATGCGCCTACCATCTGGAACACACTCCCCAAAAATCTACATTGCAACCCCTCATACTTCAGCTTCAAAAAAGATCTCAGGCAACACCTCTTCCTCAAATACTGGGGTCCTTGATCTCTTCACTCTCTAGGTGTTTCACATCCTGCCCATTATGGTGCTATGTTGCTCACCGCATTATACCTGACCTACTAACCCCGCTCCTCTCCCTCACATAGGCCCCATTTCCCCTTCCACCCGCTGTCATATATTCACTGCATACTCCTTCATGCTATCTCCCCAACCTTCTCCCGCCCTAGCTCTACCCTGCCCCCATACCCCCCCCCCACTTCCCCTGGACAGTCCCGCTTGCATAGTTTACCCAAATCCAGGTTTTGGACTAAATGTTACTTCTTATTTCCATGTCTAGATTTTTATTTCTCTTTACGTTTTGCTCATATATTTTGCTTTTCATTTTTGTATGAATGTAATGTAATTATCGCATCATGTCTCTACTTCCATCCCTTGTAAAGCGCTCTGATACCCTTGGGTCTAGCCAGCGCTATATAAAACTGTTTAAATAAATAAATAAATAAACTGATGTTTTTGCATAAATCAGATGAGCAGTTCCACCATGTGGCGGACTGTTCTAAGGTGTTAACAATTAGGTCCGGACACCAATTAAGAGCCGGTGCAGAGCACCGGAAAGCCCTGGCTCAAATTAAGCACTGCGCACTGTGCACTGCCTACATGGGCATTAAAACTAACCTCAATGTTATGCAGACTGCGTGTGGGACAAGAAGAAACCCTCTCGCACATACTGTGTATTTTTCCAGCTTTACTACTGAACACAGAAAGAGAAAGCTCTTATGCAATAACTTCAGCACACACCACACCAAATCAGGACATGTCATCATGATCTTTTTTAAGCTGAGCCTACAGTCAGCGCGCAAGCGCTGCTATGGTAAAGATCTGCTGTAGTTCAGTACGTCGAGGGAAGACCCGCCCACTCCCCCACCCATATTTTTCATTGGCTTGTGTCCTTTGTAAATGCTGCCTTCGGATTCGTTTATAGGCTTGTTAGTCCCTCCTTATTACAGCCATGTCAGCATTTGTACCCTCCCATGGCTACTGGCCCCTTTACTTCAAACGTTACACAGTACGTGTTATTTAGACTGTGAGCACTATTTTCTTTAATGAGGTTCTTCTACTGCCTTCTCTACTCCCCCCTCCCTCCTGTGTTCCGTGCCTTCTCACCCCCTCCCACCCCTCACAATCCTGTTGTACGTGCCTTCTCGCCCCCTTCTCCCCCCTACCCCGCCCGCACTCCCGTTGTTCGTGACTTCTCCCCACTCCTCTACCCACACTTCTGTTAACCGTCCCTTCACCCCCCTTGTTGTCCGTGCCTTCCCCCCCGCCCTCCCTTCCGTTGTCCGTGATGACTACAGTTTGCATTGCAATAGGTCTCGTGTGAATGTGAGTCCTATTGCATTGCAAATGCTTGTTGTTTACTAGGCCACCTCTGAGAAACTGCTCAAACCTGGATCCAAAACATCCTGACACACACAGCGCATATACGTCCCGGCAATACAAGTGTGCACTTTATGACTGAACCAAGATCTACAGCGAGGCTTCTTGAAGCATGGCCTGCTGCACTTTTCAGGCACTTGGCACTTTTAACTGTGTGGCATCTCACCATTATCGGTTAACCCCTGCAAAAGCGTAATAGCAGTGGTGTCTACTACCTGAACGAAAAATCAGTCTGCAGAGCTGGCACTAAGCATCCCGATTTCACTGGAGTGAGCTCTGCATTGTGCGGTGGCTTCTCTACATTCTAGCCCAACCTTTTTACAGAACTGAATCAATGTCTGCTTGCTTGGCACATTCATTAGATTCTCCTCAGTTCACCTTGACTTAGAGGCCACCAAAACAAGCTCTCTGCCACAGTTTTTCTGTTGTGACCTTGTCTATGTGGAATTCTCTTTCCCTGTATCTTTGTTCTATTTGTAACATTATGGCTTTCCGGAATGCCCTCAAAAATCTGTGTTTTTCCCAATGATGGTTTAGCTTTCCGTGTTGTGTTGAGGCGCACATGTGGTCTCATGAAAACCTATGGGGCACGAGCAAGCCACTGAAGCCCATTTGCATTACAGCCAGTAGGGGGTTGGCAATGCTTGTGTCTAAATTGTGATTCAAGGTACCCCAGCCCTAAGGACAATTCAAAATCATTCAGTCAGCCTCTCCCCAAAATAGTCAATCAGGTCGGAGCTAGTCAATTGTTTAGGCGTTTAGGACCAGTAATCAGCACCACGCTATCTTCCATGAACACATCATGAAGAAAAGAGGGTACGTTGATTAATTAAAGGTATATATAGCCAGAATTAATGACCAAAGACACCGCATCAACTGAGGTGAAGGCCTCTTCGCATTCCAAGACTTCTGCGCTGCGCCTTTCTGTCTTGACTTCTATGAAAATTGATGTGCTCTTCACTGCCCCACCCAGCCATAGATTTGTCCTCTTCACCCTAGCAGCTTGAGTTGTGCCCTTTTGGCTGCAGGCGCTCAGCCTGGTTCCTAAACCATTTGAAACCTGTCTGGCTCTTACGGTCCTGGAGACACCATGTTTTAAAGTCACGGCTGGAACCGAAGGCTAAACTACAACTTCTAGTGGGAACTAGTTGACATTTTGGGGCCAGTGGATGCCCCGTCACCAGAAAAATCTGATCACAAATGAGAAATTTAGAGATCGGGACTAATAACGGTTGGTGCCATAGCGGGATGCCAATTAATGCTGGGACACTATGTGTTCTGTCTCCCATTCAAAAGCATGAACAATTCTCATTAGCATTAACTGGTCTCTCCCAGAACTTTCCAGCCCAGATATCTATGGCTCCACATCAGCCGGACAATGTCACTGTTGAACAGCCATGGACCCTAAACATACATGTTTTTGCATTATGTGGGACCCATGGTTTGCTTGTAAGTCAGTAAGTACGTAAAACTTTTATAAAGCGCGCAATTGCCGAGGCGTTTTAGCACTAGCATTCTCTAAGTGATTACTAGTTATTATGAATAGAAAAAAGCCATATTTTGAGCATTTTTCTGAAGGATGCTCTGTTAGATTGAGATCTGAGGGCAAGGAGCCTGGTGTTCCAAATTCTACATGCTAAAAAGGAGTAGCTTCTCGCCGCCACTGCATCTAACTTTCTTTATTCTAGAAACTACCTCCAATTTGTCGGTACTTGACCTGAGTTTGGAAGAGGGTACATGCCAAGAAATGAATTTCTTAAAGTATGACAGGCCTTTGCCATACAATGGGTTATGGGCACTCGCTCTGTGATTTAAGTGGTGGAAATTTTGTCAAAAGGGATTTTGGAATGTTTTTGCTGGATACTCAGCTTTCTAGGACAAATGTTAAGCAATTTCAAACTCAAAATATTTTTTATCTGACTGACTGCGCTGCTTTATAAACACTTCAGTTAAATCTCTAGCTTTAGAGTCACAGACTTACACTGGTGTTAAATGAGTTTGACTATTCCTCCATACGTTAACAATGGCCATTAGCCTCATCTTAATTGTTTTTGTAGGAACTAAAGCTTAAACGCTATAAACATGTTAAACATTTTTGGAGTCAGGCATCAGACTCAGAAGGTGATCTCACTTTCTACAGTTCTGTGAACATGATATTTCTCCCACCCTACTTTATTTACCAAATTAGAGAATAATATATTTCTTTGCTATTATAAGTGTGACTGAAACATTTGTTCTGAGTTATTACCTGTGCTGTGCTTTTTCTGTGCTTCAAACCACCACTATCTATAAAAACCTACTATCCCAGAAACACCCTTGACTGCTCAACTTCGCTGCTCCCAGTATGCCCGTCCTTGGTAAGGCTGGAGTCGGCAAACTTGGATTCGCCTACCTCTCTAGTCTCTTGGTGAAGCATGACCAGTGACATAATTTTTATAGCGATATTAGGGGTTTCAGAGGCTTCTCTGTGAGAACCTCAGGTCTGCATCCCTCACAAGACACCACTGCGACTTCACGGGGACACCAATGTGCCCCTTTTCCATACAGAAAAATGTATTACAAACCAGAGAAGTGGAAGTTCATCGCAGTTCGGCTTTATTTGACCCTGCATGGCAAACACGAAGCAGCTCTAATTGTTGGTTTTCTGCTCCTCGTCTTAGGACCCATTTCCAAACCCCATGGCTTTTGTTCCTGCTGAGAGACCTGGGAAACGCCATGGTCGTTCATTCCAGACTTCTGGCTATGCAGTTGGGCAGGTGGTCAGCTACTGTCCTTCCCGTCTGGCAACCCTGTTGTCCGTGGCTATTGCCAGAAGCGCTGATTCAGCAATGTGACAATCAGCAAGATGAGGACTCATCTCCACTGGACAACTATCAACAAGTGTCTGTACAAAGCTGCATACATCCCAGCCTTTCTCCAATGCAATGTCAGTTCCAATCTGTAGGTAATTATTTTATAGCACAATGCTGTTTAAAAAGCGGGATCGTGCTCTCGCCTCCCAGGCCCACTGGAGTTATGATCAACCAACAAATGCGGTGATAGCTCTGTAGTTTGGAGATGCATTGTCTGTGTCCTATCAACTTACATTTTTCATTTAACTTTATCAGTTAATTACCACAAATTATATTCATACTGTTTAGTAGCTTAAATTACCATCCTTTAATTTAAAAAAACAAATTGTTTTCAAATAAAACCGTCAGCTTGACTTTAGTTTCACTTTCATTCCTTATTAAATATTCACAAGGAACGCTTTCAATAAATGATGCGTGTCCAATGAATTTCGCAACATGACATTTATTCATAGGTGAAAATGTCACTAATCTCATTTAAAATACCCTACAAACATGAATAATTCGCCATATAGATGCCAAGGCTCACAGCTGGCCTTCCTGCCTGAGCGCCGAGTCCAAAATGATAGCACCAAACAGGTGACTAGGCACATATTGGGAACAGAGAGGAGGGGTTTACAAATGAACCTCATAACCAAAGTCATAAGGGATGCTCTCTTAACAGTGGACAACATCTATACGTAGGTTAGGGGCATCACTGCGGCATAATGCTTACATTGGAATAGAAGGAAAGTATATCTGATAGGTGGCGTACGGAAACACCAGGATACATTCCCTAGCAGATATAGAAAAGTAAGATTGCGTATCACTTATGGGAAATTCTGAGAATCCAGTAGAGGAGTTTCTTTGTCAATTTCACCTCAAATGGACAGCGGTTTCATTGACTGAATCGGCAAAAGGAGGGCATCGTCAACGGCATTTGCTGTAAAAACGCCATAAATTGCTCAAGATGACTGCATTTACAAGATAGCTACCATGCTTTTGCTTGCACACTTGACAGGCAGCCAAATAGGATACATTGTTAAGCTTTTTAAAAACCATTATAAAATTGCCGCCATGCATGCACATTTTAAGTGGCAATTTTGGAATACTTCATGAAGCCTAAGAAAAAACATTAGATGGATATTGTGCGTGCACATGCATGTCGTCCATCTGGAATGGCTTTTCTTTGTTCCAGGTTGCCAGACAATGCTATTGGCTTTATGGCTCAGAAAGCACTAGCAAAGTAAAACAAGTGTTGGTATTTAGCAGTGGACACTCGCAGGCAGTCGTGGGCCCACACTCTGGACAATGGCACAGCAACAGATAGGGTGGCAGGCGGAACAAGCATTGACATAGCCAATAGCTCTCGCTTTTGGAACCTTATAAGTATTTAGTTATGCAGCACAATATCCTTGGTGCAACAACATCAACTGTTGCATGGCTAAAAATGTATAAGGTCCTAAAGGCGAGACCTATTGGCTATGCCAATGCTTGTTTAAAGTTTGGCAAATGGGATACTGTGTCACAAACTAGTAGATATCCTGCCCATCTTAATATAAGTGTCATAGGCTAAATTGGATTTATACTACAAGGGAGGAATACCCACCAAATATTTGATGGAGTAGCCTGCCTGTCAATTTCAAACTAAGGTCCTAAGTGACAAACTCATAAAGCTTTTCTCAGGCATAAGGAGTGCATTTTTAGAGTTTTGAAGACTTCCCATATTGATAAACTGTTGATAGCTGCTGTCCAAATTCTTAAGTTGGAGTCTCTCTGGCCCTGGCAAATCAGTAAGCATCATATGCATTACTTTTTATAACGTAAGTAATGTTTTCCCTCTTTGGTTCGCTTTGCTTATTTAGTTGGAAGTCTGTTCTCAGGTGTTGTAATACATTCAGAGGGCTTGCGCAAACACTTATTCATAATTCTATAGGTAGTTTGATTTTTTAGTGAGTTGCATCAGCACTCGCGCCATGGCGACACCGCTACTCACTTCATTGGGTCTCAAGTTCCCAATTTCTATCCTCCTTAATGTTTCTCCTCTCTGCACAGTTCCCATGGATGGTTCCTAAAGCACTGCAGAAACATATGTGGTAATGCAGGTCAGAGATGGAAATCCCAGCAGAGCTCACTTCCACTTTGTCCTAACAGAGGTTGATAAAACAAGTCTCATTTAGTAGACTAATTGTATCATCAGTCAAGTAAGAGCAGACATTCAAGTCAGTTTGTGGAATCCCGTGTAATAATGATTAATAGCATTACTGTTATCATTATTGGTATTAATATTATTGTTATTAAACATACATTTCTTTCTAAGCCTTCTTAGACACTCACAGATTTTCTTGTTCCCCTTCTGAGCTATACTGTGGTAAAAATCAATACACAAGACACTCTGTGGGTATTTGGTCAGAATGAAAAACCTTTGGCAAAGCCAATAGGTCACGCCAGCTAATACTATTGTCTTTGTTAATGCTTTCTAGCCATGTTGTACAGCAGTGCATCTGCTGTGCAGCATGGCTAAAAGTAATTTTAAAACGTGCTATGATGTAACCAGTACTAGCCACATCATACCATTTTTTATTGCTCCCCCGAGGCAACACAGAGAGGGAGGCAGCACTAAAGGCAGGAGGCAAGGTCGCGGGCATATGGGCAGTGGAGGGTGTGCCGGAGTAGCTCCGGGCAAGCGATGGGCAATAAAGGGAGCACACTCACAACAAAGGGTGAGATTGTGGGGCTGGTGGTAGACGGACAATGGAAGGTGGCAGGGAAGGGCAGTGGGCAAGCATAGGAACAACAGAGAATGGGAGGGAGAGTCTGGGCGCAAGTAGATGGACAATGAAGGTTGGGAGAGAGTAGCTAGAACAAGCAGATGGACAAAGGCGAGTCAGCAGGCAAGAGGAATACGGGTGGAGAAGTACAAAAGGGAGATAGCTGAAAAACACAGTCTTGTAGAGTTTTTAACAACATTATAAAATTAGCACCTGAGAAAATATGCAGTGGAAGGATACAAGTAATACATCAATGCTCCAGGGGAGGGACAAAGTCAAAGAGGATGAGGAAGGGAGCCTATGGAAGCTGACCAATAATAAAAAAACAAATGAGAGTAACAATGAACCAGCCACTGGTAAGCAACGGGAGGCCTCTAAGACCCCCGCACCTCTCCCTCCTGTAAGATAACAAAACGTCTTGCAAGAGACAGAGCATGCACTGTCTCAGGTGAGACCTATAAAGGGCTGTTCTTGCATCATTAGTGGAAGCCTGCCCTCTGCCTGGAACCACACTCCTAAGATGCTGAATCTCTCCTAACCCACATCTACATCATCAACAATGTCCAACAGTAAAGGCTCTGAAATGTCTATGCTTGATGAAGCTCGTTTAGGGTGTAAGACTTATTGGGAAATCATTCACTATATGGCCCCTTTAAAGAAATAGAGTAATGATAAAGAAAAGCGAATACATCCCAAGAAAAAGCCAGAGAGCATCGGGAAAATGTTAATTTCGATTTGTTTGCTGTTAAAGCGACAAAATATGTATTTCCCATGCACTTACCATAATAACTAACTTAAATTTGAAGTTTCTGGTGCTATGTTTAGCGACTTCTCATTGGAGTGCGCATCCATACAAATAAAATTAAACAGATAGTATAACCGTAAATATATAAACCTGTTTAGAGAAACCTTTTCTTGAAAGCAGAACAGCCAGTGTCCTGGCGAGGGCTCCCTCTCACACACAACAGGCAATGTGTGTGGAAGAAACATAGCAGAGCCAGCGCACAAAGGGAGGTGCACGAGACCGTGTCTCCGTTGCCAGGCAGAGCCAAGGTAGACATTACTGCTTATCTAAGGCTTGGGAGCTCCAAACGGGTAGGAGGGTCAGCAGACTCTGAGCTCAGATGTTAGACTCGTCGGTAAGAAAGTGTGAAAGCTCCCTGATTACATAAATAAAGAACAGCTGGAGTTTTTTGAGAAGAGCCAGTCAGCTGGCAGCCTTATCTTGCATAACACCCATTGGATGGGTAGAGTATACACCTGGGACAAGATAAAACAAGTTTGCATTGGCGAGGGTCATTTTTACTAGGACCTTTGAACTGACAAACTAATGCAACAAGAGAAGCCCGGGAGTTGTGTGCGAAAGTGAAAGTGATCGCTTAATGAGGCCAGCAGAGTGACAGATCTGTGGTGGGGGAGGGGGAGGGAATTGAAGCGCAGAGAGAGGCATGCAAAGCGCGCGCCCACGCACATGCACTCAAGCTCTAGGCCGGCCATGGCAGCATCTGGTAGCACTTTTTTTTACCCTTTTACTAAAAGTCGAGCAAGCAGCGCATGCGCTGCTCTAGGCTTGACCTAAAAAGGGAGGTATTCCTACAGGGTACTGTTTAAAGTCAAGCCCTATCATAAATGGCAGTGCACAAAATAATGACAAAGCCATATAACCTTTCAAGAAATGCAGTGAGTTTAAGGACGGGCCACTCAACCAATGGTAACTCTTAAAAATGCCAACACACAGTTGCTAAAGGGAGCTGGCCAAAAGTTCTTCCTCTCGGAACTGTATCTGTGTGTTGCACGTATATAATAGTGTACTGGTTTCATGAGGTCATCCATGGACGACTGCATTTGCCTATAATTTAGATGTTAAAAGGCTATTTGACTACACAGTCCCACAAAATAGAGCTTTAGAAAACTAAAACAATGGCTTCTTTTTGTAAAGGCATGGGCATCAGAGGGCAGGAGACGTGCCTCTTGTGAGGACTATTATATGCAAAGAAAGATGAAGAGGTAATAACACCTCAAAAACCAGGAGAAACAAAACATGTCTACAAAGTATGAGGTCTAGTGCTGTGCAAACGATGACAAACATCAAGCTGCCATTGTCTACGCAGTCGTAAAAATCACCAATAATATAACATGTCTTTTACCTACCCATGTACTGTCAATAATCCAGTTCTGTTATATACCCCACACACCTTCCGCAGTAAGGTTCAAAGTACCATATATGTAAACATACGATTCAAGCAGGAGACTAGCTTTTTGAAGCCAGAAATGCCTTTATTTTGGCTACCTGTCGCCTGAAATTGCCTCAGCTATTACAGAAGTCAATGGGAAAAATAAGTTCTTCTGATTATTTTTAAAAAAATCTGTACTTTCCTCTTCTAAAATGTTGGCATGTATGCCCCACACGGGATAATTAAACTGAACTTTAAGAAGCCAAGTCAAGCACCTCATTAAGAAAGCCTCCCCCTTAAAGTCATTCCCTGGAAATGTGTCCATGATCTGGAATTATTTATTTGGGTTCTTGATATGCCCCTTGAAGAGCATCGCTGCCAAGGTTTTAGATTGCTATGTGCAACATTTTCATAATTTCAGTGTAATTATGAGTGACATTCAACAACTATGAGTGACACTTTCTTGCGAGCAAAATCAAGCGATAAAAGGCAAGGGAAACAAAATAATATCAGAACTTACACCAACTCTGAGGTTCCGTGACAATTGTAAGTGGTGCTTTCGACTCGCACGAATATGGTCGAGTCTGGTATCTATGAACCGCAAATGACGAGTTTAGTAAGTGTGCGCAGTTTCGCTGTGCTAACTTAAACCGTTCGTTTGTTACGTGGGTTTTTCATCTGTACCCACGGGTTCCATCTTAGATACGGCATCCATTTTGTCTCTTGCCCTCAAGTAGCCAGCGAACGGACGCTGTCCGCTTCGCGACCCTGGGACTCCCAAGATATTTGCGGAAGACACATGTTCTTTGTAAATGTCTTTATGACGAGGGGGATGCTACTGTAAGGCAAATGGCGCCGCTCGAGGCTCATCTTGCCGCACGGACTTATTGTCTCAGCCGTGCATCTCATTAGGCACGTCTCTTTGATGCCTGTATCTCGTGTTTCCCGTTACCTCCCTTTTTACACCCTTTCCAATCTCCCCACTGTCTCCGTCTTCCTCTGCACCTGTCTTCATTCCTATTTCGATCTACTTTACTGCCGATTGGAATTTGCTAAATGGTGGGAAGATGGTTTTTACAGTTGGGAACCGCCAAATGTTTCCGCACTCATGTTCCGGACCTCATGTGTTTCAAAGTGACCAAAGCGACCCCTCTGGGGGCTAATTGTGGGAACTGGGTTATAAACTTTTGTGTTCAATGTTACCCTATGGGTAAAAACTGTATAAAAGGAGCGATCCACAGAACCAATTTGAAGCAGTCTCCTCAAGTTGCACGCTGTGTACTTGTCGTGATCTCTGTGTTCCCTGCAGCAAATAAACCTTGAATCTTTGACGTCAGAGGAAGTGTCCCGTGTCTCTGTGACTTGTACGCCGGAACAGGTTACCCACGAAGGTTTCAGGTGTTGTGCCCTGGCACCGCTGGGTCCAAAAGAACCCAGTCCTTCAGTTGGCGCCCAACGTGGGGCTGCATCAGTGGTACCGGTCCAAGCCCGACGATCGTGAGGAACTTCGTGTGAAATCTCCGAGGGAAGGTGCACCCCGCTTCATCGATCCTGTTGTCGAAATAAGTGGCCCGAAGACTTTTCCCGCGAAGATTCCCGCCTCCGGACGGCTGCGACGGACTGCTGCCCTGACTGTAGACCTGTTTTGGCGCCTGGCGTAGACCTTGGTATAGCGAGACGATTGACGGGCCTTCCTGGTGACGCCATCGATCTTTGAGTTAAGTATTTGTGGGTCGCTCCCATGGTTCTTGGTTGTTGACACTCTAGCGAGTGTTTTTGTTGTTCACGCTGTGTGAGTGTTTTTGTCGGTGACACTTTGCCAGCGTACTTTGTTGTTGTATTATTTGACGACTGCAGCCGCCAAAAACCGAGGGTTTTGTTCTTTGCTGGGACCTGGTAAATCCCGTAACCCTTGAAGTTTGTGAAACTTGGCTAGTGTGCAAGATGCCTGGTCGTAGTACTTTGTTTAGTTGTTTCAGACCTTGTGGTGCGGATTCCCTGCTGGAGGACTCGTGTCCGATACCTCCGGTTGGAACTCCTACTTATGATCTATATAGCAAACATGGGCTAGGCCCGATTACCTTTAATGATTATTGGATTAAATATACAAAGAAAGACGGCGACCTTCGTTGGCCACCTCACGGTAGCTTCGAAGCGTCGATCTTAGATAATCTAGAAATAAAGTTGTTCGAACGTAAATCAAGGCCGGCCATGTTTGATGCCTTTCGGTTGTGGCGCAAAGAAGCCCGACAGAAAGAAATCAGACAAAATAAACGTAGTCAGCGAGATAATGTTGCTACCATAGTGAAGAAAGCTGAGCAGTTCCAGCGTGATAAGGAGGATAAGGATAAGGAAGTGTTTGAGAGACTACAGCGTATGTCCATAGATAAATGTTATCCTGCTTTACCTACGGAGTCGGATAAGAAGGAAGAGGCAGTTGAGGATCCTTTAATGTCCTACCTAATGAAGTCGCCACCTCCGTACGTTCAGGGTACCGCAGCTCCTGTGGTCCCTGCCGTACCTGTTCTTCCACCTATTGTTCCTCCGCCTGTTCCTCAACCTGCACCCGTTCTTCCGACTGTTCCTGCTCCTTTGTCTGTTTCTATTCCTACTGCTCCTCCGCTTCCACATACTCCTGCTCCCGCTACTGCTCCTGTTTTGTTAACCCCTGTTGCTGCTACTGTTTCTACTCCTTCTCTTGTTAGTCCTGTGTCTTATCTTTCTCCCTCTACTCGTAGTCGTAATTCTCCTATTGCAGCTAGTTTCTTTCAGTCGCTCGGACCTGTTCATGGGTCTGCTAGCTCTGATGGTCCTCAGAGACGTAGCCAGCTTCCTGGAAACAGAGAACGTGTTGCACTATATAATATGGCGATGGGTTGGATGGTAAACCCCCTTAGAAATCCACCCCGTGTTGTTCTCGAAACGTTTAATCAATTCAACATACCGACCCAAAGGTATGTGTTTGATGAGATGTGCAAGTTCCTACATGATCAGATAGCGGCCGATGCGCCTGACGAGGTGCTGACCGCCCTGTCTGACCTTCGGCTTCAGTTCGCAACTGGGCTGATAGTGGATACTAATGTCCGACGTGCTATTGAGCGGTTGCTATCTCTTCGTCCCGCTCCTATTCCTCATGCACTGTTTGTTGAGGATATTGAAAAACAAGACGAGTCTGGCCAATATCCTATGCGTGAAGTTCCGCCGGTTTGGATACCAGCTGATGCTAATGCTAATCCTCCGGTATTGGCGCACTTTGAGCGAGTGTGGATACACCTCCCATGGAAACGATCGGAAGTGCTTCAGGTGAAACAATCTTTGCCCGATCCTCGTAAAAATCCTACAGGGTATTATAAAGAATTATCGCAGCTCGTAGATGCTACGGTGATGAATCTTGCCGATATCGACATGTTGTTTGGCAACGTCGTACCGCAGCCGGTATGGGCTAAGATTCGTCACCAAGATCACGCAAATGAATTAGGTGGTGATTGGGCTGCCATTACAGCGGCAGATGCTGGACAAGTGGCTGCTACTAAACCCGATCAATTGATTACTGCTCTCCCTCAAAGAATAATAACGCTTATGAAAACGCTTATGCCGGCTATGAGAGTAAATTGGGACAAACTGTCCGCTTGCAAACAAAAGAAAGATGAGAGTGTTTCCGACTTCTTTACGAGGTTTGAGGAAGCATTCATTGACCATAGTGGTCAGGATATGGGTACCGAGGGTGGACAAAGGTTGTTTGTGGATAAATTTGTGTCGAATTTGTTGCCCGATTTGAGCAATAAATTGAAGAATTCAGAGAGTGCATGGGCCGTTTCTACCTCGGCTCAGATATTGGCTACGGCACAATATTACGAAAATAGGGAGAAAGAAGAGAATGACCGTGCTGACAAAAAGACAAAAGAGCTGAAAACTAAAGTGTTGCTGCAACAAGCGTATCCGCCGCGTTCCAATCAGAATGCGCCTCAACAGAATAGGTCGCAGTCGCAATCGAATCGATCACAGTCGCGTAATGATTCCTCCTTCCAAAGGTCCTCGTTAGGGTACAATCAATGTGCCTATTGTAGACAAGAGGGACACATCAAATTCAATTGTCCTGCTCTAAATGAACGTAATAGTGGTAATTCGTCTAAAGGAGGCCGTGGTGGTTCACAGCAGGCATCACGTGGTAGAGGTCGTGGTGCTCAAAATGATCGCTCAGACAACTCATCTAATTTTAATAATTGTTTCGATCAACGTGGATCGTCGCAAGGGCGATCGGCGCAGTACACTGTAGACGATTATTACGTCGATCAGGGAACTGACGACAGTAATTACTAGGACAGCCATAGACAAGGAGAGGGAGTGGTATCAGTTCCGGTTGATCAGAGAGGGCCTTACGTCGCAGTTGCTACATCGGGCGTCGTTGAGCCTTTTCTGTTGGACACTGGTGCAGCGAAAAGTTCTATCATGCATTCGAAACTCCCTGGCGCACCTTTGTCTGGCTTAACAAATGTTTCCGTTGGATTCTCTGGCGCCCCCGTTAGCAATCCAGTTTCTCGCCCTTTGCCCCTTCAAATTGGGCCACGTGAGCTCCAAGCTCCGTTGATTTTAACCACGGGTTGTGGTGAAAATCTATTGGGTCTGGATTTGCTTAAACGTTTGTATGCAACATTGTATTGTTCTCCTGCGGGTGTAAAGCTTACGTTAGGAGAGAGGGTTGTCTCTCCTATGTATTTGTCTCTCGATAGGCTTCCACCGGAATTGAGTTCTCTTCCTGCGTCTTTGTGGGCGACGGGTCCAAATGATGTGGGCCTACTTGATATCTCTCCCTATGTTGTTCAGTTGAAATCGAATGTGCGATTGCCACGTATTCCCCAATATCGTATCTCCCTTGATGGTGAACGAGCACTGTTAGCGATCATTTATGACTTGATCGAGAAAGATGTTATTGAAGAGACGCGGGGAAACGTGTGCAATAGCCCTGTACTGCCCATTCTTAAACGTACAGATCCTACCAAACCGCCTGTTTATCGTTTTGTTATCGATTTACGGGAGGTAAATAAAATTGTGGTTCCTCAATTTCCTGTTGTGCCCGACATCACGGCGCTACTGACTCTGATTCCAGCTACTGCATCATGGTTTTCGGTGATTGATTTGAAAAATGTGTTTTTCAGCATCCCGATTGCCGAAGAGAGCAGGGACCTTTTCGGTTTCTCTCTCGGTGGGCGTAGCTTCCGGTTCAAACGCGCTCCTCAGGGCTACTGTGAAAGTCCATCTATTTACAGCCAAGCCTTGAAGGGTCAACTGGATGCGTTTCGGTTGCCGGTTGGTGCGGCCTTAATCCAATACGTCGATGACTTATTGGTGGCTGCTGATACTCAGGACATTTGCAAAATTGCTACGGTGTCGTTGCTGCAACATCTCTGTGAGTTAAATCACAAGGTGTCACCTTCTAAACTCCAATATTGTTGTCAAGAAGTAACCTATCTAGGTCACTTATTGTCAAAGGAGGGAAGGAGATTGACCCCAGAACGAATTGCAGCGATTGCGCGAATGGCTGTGCCACAAACCCAAAGAGATGTGCGTGCCTTTCTAGGTATCACGTCGTACTGCAGGCAGTGGATTCCTAATTTTTCATTGCTAGCGAAACCATTGGTGGCTCTTACGTGCAAGGATGTTCCAACTCCTTTACCATGGACGGAAGAATGTCAGAAAAGTTTTTCTGAATTACGTGATTCATTGTGTTCGGCTCCTGTGTTAGGTACCCCTGACTACAGTAAGCCGTTTACACTATATGTTCACGAGAGGGAAGGTTGTGCTTTGAGTGTCTTAACGCAACCTTTCGGTGGTAAGCAACGTCCATGTGCATATTTTTCCTCGACCTTGGACCCAGTAGCTAGAGCATTGCCGAGTTGTTTGAGAGCAACTGCGGCAGCTGCGGTCTCCATCCGACAATCAGCAGGATTGGTCATGGATAATATGCTTACGGTGATGGTTCCGCATGCAGTCGATACTTTGTTGAATCGTACGAAAACTCAGCACTTGACGAGTGCGAGGTTGTCTGGGTACGAATTGACGCTCTTGGCAAGCCATATTCAGATAAAACGTTGTAATGTCCTAAATCCGGCAACTTTGTTACCAATTAGCTCAGAGTCAGATGAAGTAGCAGAACATGACTGTTACTTGCGGACAGAAGAGGAAACGAAAGGTCGAGTGGACCTTAAAAACACCCCATTGGACGATCCGGATGGCACTCTGTATGTGGATGGGTCATGTTTCAAGTTACCGAATGGCGATGTGACTACTGCTTATGCTGTTGTAACATTGAACACTGTTGTTGAAACTGCAAGATTGAATCAGAATTCTGCCCAAGCTGCGGAGCTGATTGCTCTTACTAGAGCATGCGTGTTAGCGAAAGGGAAATGTGTGAATGTGTACACTGATAGTCAATATGCGTTCGGTGTAGCGCATAGCTTTGGACGATTGTGGCGAGAGCGTGGTTTCTTGACGTCGCACGGTACGAAGATACAGCATGGCCAGCTTGTGAACGATCTTTTGGATGCATTGACTTTGCCTACGCAAGTTGCGATTGTTAAATGTAGTGCACATCGTAAAGTGACGGATGATGTTGGTCGTGGTAATGCGTTTGCAGATGAGATTGCTAAGGAGACTGCCCGGAACCTTAGCACTCGAATGTATGTGACGAGTTCGGTCAGGTGGTCTACAGAATCAAGTATGTGTGAAGATACTGTTGAGAGCGTGAAAGCAATTCAGAATGAGGCCACCGACACTGAAAAGACGAAGTGGAAAGAAAGTACGGGAAAGTTGGATGCAAATGGTTGTTGGATTGATTTGTCGGATCAGAAAAGATGGATGTTGCCTGACGCGTATGTACTGGCCGTTGTGACAATGGCACATGGGTTGGCACATATTAGCGCGAAAGGTATTTGTAAGTTGTTGTTGCCTGTGTGGAAGAATGATGGAATTACGAAATGTGCTGAACGTCTGGTGAAGAATTGTATGGTGTGCATAATGTACAATCCTGGCAAAGGAACCCCAACTCCCCCTGGCAGTTTTGCTCCTCCTTCGTATCCCTTTGAGGTGATTCAATTGGACTTCATCCATATGGAGCGATGCAATAACCTGAAATACGTTTTAGTTGTGGTTTGCGCATTCTCCCGATGGATCGAGGCCTATCCCCTCAAAGACAATACTGCTTTGTCTACTGCGAAAATACTACTGAAGGAATATTTTCCTCGGTATGGAATGCCTAGAGTCGTGTGGTCAGATAACGGAAGCGAGTTTGTTGGAAGTGTGATGAAAAGTGTGTGTAAGGGCCTTGGAATAAATCAAAAGTTCCACAGCGCCAATCATCCCCAGTCAGCTGGATTGGTTGAAGGGTACAATGGCACCCTTAAACTAAAGTTAGCAAAGATTCAGGCTACGACTGGTCTTTCGTGGCCTGACGCTTTACCCTTAGCATTACTGTCAACAAGGGCGACTGTACACTCCCGAATAGGGCTTAGTCCCTATGAAATAGTGTTCGGCCGTCCTGCGAATGTGTGGGGGGTTCCTAGGCCAGGAATATTTTCTGATCTTGAGTATCCAATGCTGATTGACTATTTACATGACTTGACTGCTAAACTGAGGTTAATTCACCAACAGGTTTACGACGCATTGCCGACGCAGACGGAGGGTCCAGGCCACCAGCTCCAGCCCGGAGACTGGGTGGTTACACGCAACTTTTCACGAAAGAACAATCTGGACCCCCGGTTTACCGGACCTTACCAGGTGCTCCTGGCCACGAGGACTGCCGTTCGTCTTGAGGGGCGGAAAAATTGGGTACATGCTACCCATTGTAAGCGAGTCCCTATTCCTTTGCCGGCAGACCCGTGGGTAAGGAAAGGCATTGCATCAACAGAAACAGAAACATTGCCAGCGTTTGTGCCTTTCAGCGACGCACAGCTTGTTGGAGAGTCCTCAGCGCAGCAGACAGCCACTGTTGAACATTTGTCAGCAAAAGACTCGAGACCAGATCAATCAACTGATCAGCAGGACGCTGTCTCTTCAACAGATCCTTTGTTCAACGAACAGACACGTCCCGGGAAACATCGATATTCTTTGCGATCTCACACTAAGGACAAATAAAATTTTTGCTTTGTTGAAACTGCCAACTGCATCATCCCCGTTTTCCCGAGATAAATTTTGAACGTTCACATCACTGTAATTTTTGTACATATATTGAGCTTCCTCCTTGTACCCTTTTTTTTTCATTTTACAGCAGAGAGACTTTTGTGCTTGAATATACGTATTGTGTATTGAAGGCCGTAGGGCCGCGCGCGTACTTCCTTCTGGATAGTAGGTCTTGACGCTAGGTTAAAGGCCGTCGGTTCCTAGGAACTCCTAGGGATTGACTATTGCTGCACAGAACGGAGTGCGTCAAGAAACGTTGCGGACGGTCGTAGGGAATGGCATTCTCGAAGCTGAATGATTTGGAGGGAGCTAAGGCGCACAGACTCAAGCTGCAGCAACTTAGTCGTACTAAATGCTTCATATTTCAATTGTTTATGTTGTTTTTGACTGCTTCTGCATTATTGGCGGGTGGGGTGTATTACACTATGTCCTACTTCTTACCAGCTACACCTACTCCTATTCCTTACCCTAATCTTACCACTACTGCTTCTCCCCATTCTTTTCACATGTTACCGGAACACGAGCAGGCTAGACGTGTAGAATTCCGCAATAATTCCTTTATTCAGCTCCTTCATCAGCATCAGTTAGTGGTTAACACTACTAATTGTTGGGTGTGTGGGTTGATGCCACATACTACGGATAAGGGAATTCCATATCTGGTGTTACCGTATAGTTCCCAAGGGTCAGCTCGAGCATTTCAAACAATGTTTCGAAGCGCACTGGGTTTCCACCCCATTCGAGAACCACATTCCCCCTACTCTGGCCCCACCTCGTATCAGAAGCCTTTATCGATAGCAATAGAGGATATGGAGAGTGAGATCCATGACTATTCGCTTATCCCTGAGGAAGAGGTACGAGCCTATAAGGTCCTAAGTAGAGGTGAATATAGTGTGTTCACTAGTGAAAAGCAGCTTAAAAGCTCGCCTCCAATATGGGTCGTACCCCACACTGGTAATTTTTGTATCATGGGTCGTGGCCGAAGATCGCAAGCCCGACTTGGAGCAAGTGGTTGTATCGAAAATTACATTTTG
Organism: Lissotriton vulgaris; assembly: GCF_964263255.1. NCBI lineage: Eukaryota > Metazoa > Chordata > Amphibia > Caudata > Salamandridae > Lissotriton > Lissotriton vulgaris. Next base: position 191,319 of record NW_028241210.1, read on the forward strand.
CCGATGTTCTCATCCCCTGTGTTTCTGGCTGCCAAGGGTACCTACTTTATCTGTTATGATCGTGCATACACATGGTTGCCCGCAGACTTCATGGGCACATGTTTTATTGCAAATCTGTTGCCTCCGACGTTCACTGTAGATGCCGATTATCATAAGACTAGAGTTGTGCGAGGCGTAATTAGCGGAGAGGACACTGCCGGTCAAGAGGCAGGAGACTTTTTCAAGGGTTTCCTCCCGTTTTGGGGACCTATGGTTAATAGTAGGAACCTGAGACAGTTGACTCGAGTGGTAGAATCGACAGCTAATATTACTGCCAGTGCCCTTGGTAATATCACCACAGAACTTCAGGCGGAGAGGCTTATGACGTTACAAAACCGAATGGTTTTAGATGTCATCCTAGCAGATCGCGGTGGGGTATGTAAGGTGATCCATTCGAGCTGCTGCATTTTCATTCCAGATAATGCTCCTACTGTCTATCAAGCCATCTCGAGGTTGCATAAGATCTCCGAATCCATACATGTGGATGTAGGGGATTGGACGCTACTTGGATGGTTTTGGGGCCTGATGTCGACTTGGGGTTGGAAAATTCTGATGATCATCGGAGTTGTGGTAGTGTTCCTGTTCACGTGTTGCCTTTGTGTGCAGTGTGGTCCTGCCTTATGTGGCCTCTGTGCTACAACGTGTATGAGACAACCATCTGTTACCAAGGGGACTCGATTGGACAGAGCTATGCTACAGCAACATCTCGAGGGTCTGATGAATATCGAATATGATTCCGACTAGTGCTTGCCTACATGAGGGCAAAAGGAGCGTCTGAGGTTCCGTGACAATTGTAAGTGGTGCTTTCGACTCGCACGAATATGGTCGAGTCTGGTATCTATGAACCGCAAATGACGAGTTTAGTAAGTGTGCGCAGTTTCGCTGTGCTAACTTAAACCGTTCGTTTGTTACGTGGGTTTTTCATCTGTACCCACGGGTTCCATCTTAGATACGGCATCCATTTTGTCTCTTGCCCTCAAGTAGCCAGCGAACGGACGCTGTCCGCTTCGCGACCCTGGGACTCCCAAGATATTTGCGGAAGACACATGTTCTTTGTAAATGTCTTTATGACGAGGGGGATGCTACTGTAAGGCAAATGGCGCCGCTCGAGGCTCATCTTGCCGCACGGACTTATTGTCTCAGCCGTGCATCTCATTAGGCACGTCTCTTTGATGCCTGTATCTCGTGTTTCCCGTTACCTCCCTTTTTACACCCTTTCCAATCTCCCCACTGTCTCCGTCTTCCTCTGCACCTGTCTTCATTCCTATTTCGATCTACTTTACTGCCGATTGGAATTTGCTAAATGGTGGGAAGATGGTTTTTACAGTTGGGAACCGCCAAATGTTTCCGCACTCATGTTCCGGACCTCATGTGTTTCAAAGTGACCAAAGCGACCCCTCTGGGGGCTAATTGTGGGAACTGGGTTATAAACTTTTGTGTTCAATGTTACCCTATGGGTAAAAACTGTATAAAAGGAGCGATCCACAGAACCAATTTGAAGCAGTCTCCTCAAGTTGCACGCTGTGTACTTGTCGTGATCTCTGTGTTCCCTGCAGCAAATAAACCTTGAATCTTTGACGTCAGAGGAAGTGTCCCGTGTCTCTGTGACTTGTACGCCGGAACAGGTTACCCACGAAGGTTTCAGGTGTTGTGCCCTGGCACCGCTGGGTCCAAAAGAACCCAGTCCTTCAACACCCTCCTCTAAAATTAAATTAAATGAGTGACAAAGCTGTGCAGACAGACTAGTGACTGTTGAGTTTGGTGTGCCCTTGATCTCTGCCTGACTCAGAGCACTGCAGGCATCAGGTCTCGGCCCTGAATGCAGAAGGCCTCAAACAATCCAGCAGTTAATGCACTGCCTTTTTGGCAGCAAGCCTTACTGTCTGTGAATGATAGACTGAAGATTTGTTCTGTGTGTGGCAGCGGGCACCACAGAGTCTGCAGCTGTGTGGTGCTGTGTGTATGCAGGAGGCTTGCGTCTGAGGTCACAGTGTAGCGGTGCACGATGCTGTATTGGTACAGGAGGCTTGCATCGTGTGTAAAGTGTAGCTGTGCACCGTGCTGTGTGGGTGCAGTAGGCTTGCGTCTGTGTGCACAATGAAGCTGTGTACAATGCTTTGTGCATGCAGAGGCTTGCGACTGTGTGCACAGTGTAGCTATGCTGTATGGGTGCAGGAGGCGTGCATCTGTGTGCATAGTGTAGCTGTGTGCTATGCTATATGGGTGCAGGAGGCTTGTGTCTGTGTGCACAGTGTAGCTGTGTGCTATGCTGTATGGGTGCAGGAGGCTTGCGTCGGTGTGCATGGTATAGCTGTCTGCATTCAGTGCTCCCAGGCCTCAAACTCTTAGTGCAGCCGGCCTCAGAGTTGGCATTAACCCCATGGCTCAGACTCTGCGTTCACAAGACGCCTGCCTGACTGTTAGCTCCAGTTTTAGGCTTTCACTGCTCAGCAGGCCTCTGGATATCTAGTGCAGCAGGAGGCCTCGTGGTCTTTAAGTTTAGCATTCTTCTGATGTTGTCTAGAAGTTACATATTTATCTTTGCCACTTTCTATAGAGCGCACTGTCACAAGACCCTATGGGTATCAGTGTGCTCTATATAATCCCAAAGCAATACCATATGCATATGGCCATGTCTGAACTAGGGTGGTGGAGTGAGCTAAAGAATGATCATGGATTACACCCAGATCAGTTGACTGGGGGTGAGTGTTTGATTTGCTCAAACGCTCTGTCCATCATCCCCTTTGGTATCGTTTTGTTCGCCCTAAGTTGGCAGGGTATGCCCAGAGGTGGGTCCCTTGCTCACTTTGCCACTGGATTCAAGCTAGCCTGGCTGATGACGGCTGAATAGCCAGAAACCGGTCCCAGGATGCTTGTTTCCGGTCCCTGTGAAGATATGGCTTGGCAGTTTGGGCTGAACTGTTCCCATAGGGCACAGGGTCAGAATGATTTGCATATGGCAATGTCGGAACTGGGCTGGTGGAGTGAGATAAAGAATAATGATGGATTAAACCCAGATCAGTTGACTGGGGGTGAGTGTTTGATTTGCTCAAACATTCCATCCATCATCCCCTTTGGTATTGCTATATAATCCCAGGCACACACTTACTTTCAATTAATATGCACCTGTATTTCACAGTACTTTTCAAACTGCGCAAACTGCACCTCGATGCCAATGTAATCCCGTTCCTGCTTCAGTATTTCCTGAATATAAATGTCTTTAATTATTCACGGAATGCATTTTGTTCCAACTTAATTCAGGAAAGCATGCCTCTTAAGACCATATCTTCAGCAGTGAGGGGAAGAAGTCTGCAGTGTTTGCCGATCATGCTTGCTTTCCATCTTTCTACTAATACCTTTTTTTTTATGGATGCAGCTCAGTAGGGGCACTGCAGCTTCTGTGTTTACGACACGCACAGCCGGCCCATGTTAGCACTTTTCGTGTAAATGAAGCGTAAACCAACTCTTATCACATTGAAATAATTTGGCACACCACGTTACCTCATTGACGAGAAGTCTAGCGTCACTCCTCATGACACATTTAATTTTCGTTGTCACTGGAATAGATATGGCATGAATCGGGCGCATGCATGCACCCAACTTATTAAGGTGATTAAGTGAATGGCTCGCCTTTCGGTTAGAACAGTTTCCCTCTGCAAGTTTTGCCATGGCGAACGGGGGGAGGGGGAGGGAGGTCATTGATTTTGATTTCAGCAGATAGCTGAGGCAGGACGTGGAGGCCAGTGGCGCGGGGGGGTATGAAGTCATTGATGATTTCATTTCAGCAGAAGGCTGAGCGAGGCAGTGTGCAAAGGCAGTTGCAGGGAGGCAGCGCTACTCTCAGGCACCATGCTGATGCTGCAGACAACTGTATGACTGACAGTTCGCAGTGCACTGACAAGTGACTCATTATGCGGACGGACACGGGCAGGACACAGTGAGCCAGCCGGCTCGCAGCACGCCTCGGTGTCCCCTCTTCCTCGATCTCAACTCACTTCCTTCCAGGTCGTGAGGTGAGGTCACACCCCCGCCCCCGGCGCCACCACAGCCACTAATCAAGCAACCATTGACGGCAGGCGGCCCTGCCCGGATGTCTTGGTATTGGATACAGCACTGCCGAGGTCAGGGAATTTCATCAACTGGCGGCAGGCTATTAAGATACATTTGTAGCAGCTATGTTTACAAGATTATGTTACTGACTGAGCCTGTGCTGGTGGCAGCGCCCGGGCCGGCAAGTCTGCAGGGAGCAGCTGAGCTGGGGCAGGTCACAGGTGCGCGCACTCTAGCAGCCTGGCAGGGCCAATTACTTCAGCGCTGGTAGAACAGTCAGTGGCATTAAAATGAGTGACAACGCATTTCAGTGCGGTGATGCGGAACACCGCACTGAAATGCATTTAGAGTCACGCCTGATGCGTGAAACTTGGAAGGCCTGGAAGACCCTGTGCAATAGTTGGCAGACCACTTTACAGAGCATTGCATAGAACAGCGACCAAGGAAAGAATACGACACAACAACAGGAGTTTTAATTCTTCAGAAAGATATTAGTAGCTCTACAGTGGAGGGTTGAAAGACTTAATTCAACAGGCGAGGACAGACTGTAAAAGGCCTTCTAGGAAGTGCTGTTTAAGGTCCGTTTTAAAAGCAGGGATGAGCTTGTTTTGTCAGATACAGGTGCAATTCCAATTGCACGTGCATAGAATGTGTAACCATTTATAGTATAGCAAATCATGGGATCTACTAAACAAGAACGGGTCACATCAAAAGTATACCAAAACAAACATCTGGGACAGGAGTGTGTGATCAGGTCGGAGTGAGCCTTCTTTTGGCCGACCAGGAAAGGAGCAGCCATTTAGACTTCCGTGCAGCGTACCCCCTCCCCATTGGCTGGCATCTGACAGTGCCTACACAATGACACCGAGCGATCCGATTGGAAATGCTTACTTTGTGTCCCATATTGCCCTATCATCCCATTGGCCAGGTTCCAGAACACGCATCGACTGCGAGATGTCGAAACACTGCCTGAGTCTCCCCATTGGTTGTTTTATGACCGTGCTTACGCAATGAAAATAAGCTCTCCGATTGGAGACCTGATAGGCTCAGACAACTCTCTGGATCAGTTTCTTCACAGTCACGTGACGTTGCCTACCCAATAAATAACCCTCTTTGCTGTCAAAAAAAGGCGAAAGACTTGCGGTTAACGGACTCTACTCACCGACGCACTGCTCACGGATGAGGCTGCCGTTCGGGTGGTGGCGGCGGGGCTATCAGCTGCTGCCAGGGCCGGTCACCTTGGGATAAGGAATGGACGCTTGTAACGCGTCCCAACAGTCACCGGCTAGTGCGCCAATGGTCGCCCCGCACTGACATGGCTCCCCGCGTGCTGGCCACCGTAGTCTGGTATGGACTCGCATCTGCCCCGCAGAGCGTCGGCGCTCAAGATGGCCGCTAAGGAGGAAAATGACTGTTCTTAGTCCCCCTGGGGTACATTAAAAATAGACCACCCCTCTAGGGACTAGTAGGTCAAAAAGCGTGTTTGCCAGTCGATGATGAACCATCCAACCAATGATGAGTCGGCGTCAGAGTTACCTATTTTATTACACGTCCGGAGGCTTTGGATTATTGCTTCTCTTTCTTTGATGGAACATTTTAGCAGCCAATGAAAAACGTTCAAACACGTTATAAACTACATTTCCCATGATGCTATGTTGTGTAACCACCAATCACTGTCTCTGAGTCCATATAAGGAGGATTCATTTACATATTGCAAGCCTCAACCTTTGCTGCTGGCTGCCAGAGTTAAGTGCCCTTCCTTGTTGTGTTTACGTGCAAATGGTTGTTGATTCTATTTACTGATTGTTTCCCTGTTAATATATCGTTATATATATATTGTTGTATTGTAGTGACCGCTGGCTGCGCCGTACAGGTCGCGAGCCAGCGACCGCTTTCCTCATTTGCATTTCCCTGTTGGGTGCTTCAGTTATCTGTTGTGTGCGTGCTTACAGACTTGTGCCTGCAGCCTTTGCCTCCTTTCGAGTATCGCCACAGAACCCTCCCTCAAAGGGCCCACAAGCATTTTTAGGTCTTGCATACGGAGCACGCATGCGCTGTTTAGAAGGAGACCTTTAGCTATCAATTCACTTTTTGGGCCAAAAACGTGCACACTTTGCATTGCTTTTAACGGCAACACTTGCACGTTTGGCGATTCCCTTGCAGGAGCGAGCTTTGAAACCATCTGTTTGTAATAAACTTGCGAACAGATGGTCCCCCTACTAGCAAGGGAAACGCTTTGTGTGCTCTCGGCCGCACTTCCCTCCCACCCCTCCCCCCTCAACAGCATTCCTCGCATCCCACAGCGTTTTGCCTGCAGGAGCGAGCAGTGCCTCCTTTTTCCTGTGTTAACTTGTGTGAGTTCATGCCGCAGGTGTGTGTGTCAGTGCAGTTTCTCTGTTTCTGCAGTTTATAGGAGCTATTGAACGTTATCAGGTGGCGCCAGTATCCTATGTCAGTGTGCGCAAAAGATTATCAATCAATCAGAGTACTTGTAAAGCGTGCTACTTACCCGTGAGGGTCCCAAGGCGCTGAGGGGGGGGAGTGGGGGGGGGGGGTGCTGCTACTGCTCGAAGAGCCAGGTCTTGAGGAGTCTTCTGAAGGCGAGTAGGTCTTGGGTCTGCCGTATGTGGGTAGGGAGGGTGTTCCAGGTCTTGGCGGCGAGGTAGGAGAAGGATCTGCCGCCAGAGGTCGTTAGTTGGATGCGGGGGGACAGCGGCGATGGCGAGGCTGGCGGAGTGGAGCTGGCGGGTGGGGTTGTGGAAGCTGAGTCTGCTGTTCACATAATGTATTAACCCTTGTTGATGTGTAGGAAACCTCGGCGGGCAGTAGGCGTTCAGGCAGTCACTCTCGCTGAACGCAAAGAGGCAGTTGATTCACAAACCCCAACTACACACCTAAACTATTTCACACAATCACTTCAAACTCCTCACCCACGCACTGTTTTGGCGCTGTGAAAACGTGTGCATTTACTTGACTTTACTCGGTCATTTCAGGTAAACCGGTGCATTATCGGTGAGATCCCCCGGCGCCCTGCTCTGCCCTGCCCTCCATTTTGAGCTTCTTGTTGTTGTTGTTGTGCTCCGTCCCTTGAGCCCGCCACGCCCCCCCCAGCTGAGCCGCCCTCCCACTAGCAATTTAACGCGCCCTCTGACCACGCAGCGCTGTGATTCTCTCGTCGCTTCCTCCTCGAGAGATCGCTCCCCTGCCTGCGCTCTGTGTGACATTTGGTATCGTTATTCTTAAGCTGCACTGTTTGGCATTGTGAAGGCGTGTGCATTTACCTACCACTGCTCGCTCATTTTTATTAGTCCTGCGCATTGTTATCTGTTAGCTGCACTATTTAGCGCTGTGAAAAGCGTTTACCTGCCATTGCTCATCGCTCATTTCTATTAGTCCTGCGCATTGTTATTTGTGAGCTGCACTGTTTTGGCGCTGTGAAAACGTGTGCATTTACTTGACTTTACTCGGTCATTTCAGGTAAACCGGTGCATTATCGGTGAGATCCCCCGGCGCCCTGCTCTGCCCTGCCCTCCATTTTGAGCTTCTTGTTGTTGTTGTTGTGCTCCGTCCCTTGAGCCCGCCATGCCCCCCCAGCTGAGCCGCCCTCGCCCCTCCCCCTCCACTCTCCATATATGACAGGAGCTCCCGCGCGCAGCGTTTACGCGCAGCGACCGCGCCCAACCCGCGCTGAAGGTGCGCCAAAGGTAAGCCCGTCTACGCCCGTCTGCGCCTGGACCGCGCCCAGCGCCAGACCCCCTGCCCCTCGCGCTGCCCAGCCCCCCCGCATTACCTACGATGCCGCCTCCCTCCTAGCCCTTAACCCCGGTCGTGCCCCCAACTGCGTCCAAGCCGCTCCTGGACACACCCACGGACCTTTCTCATGCTACTCCTGCAAATTCATCGGCACTGTCAACATCTCCGCTACGCCCACAGCACAGATCCCCGACCCCAACCACCTACAATGCATCCTTCTCAACACCCGCTCGGTCCACAGACACGCCATTGACCTTTGGAATCTACTAGACACCATTTCTCCGGACATCGCCTTCCTAACAGAAACATGGATGAATGCTTCCTCCGCACCTGACATCACCATTGCCATCCCTGAAGACTATAAGATCACTCGCAAAGACCGTACCAGCCACACAGGAGGAGGAATCGCGATCGTCCATAAGAAATCAATCCGCATCTCAACCAGCTCTAACGCCAACCTCGCCAACTCCGAACACCTCCACTTCCAGATCCACATCGACCCCAAGACCACACTCAGAGGCACCCTCCTCTACAGACCACCAGGACCCCGCACAAAATTCAGTGAAGACATCACAGACTTCATCACCCCACACGCGCTCCCCTCCAAAGACTACATCCTTCTGGGAGACCTCAACTTTCACCTTGAAAAGAGTCACGACCGCAACACCACCACCCTCGTGGACAACCTCGCCAACCTCGGACTTAAACAACTAGTCACTTCCCCCACCCACATCGCAGGTCACACACTCGACCCCATCTTCACCTCCAGCAATCATATCTCCTTCAGCCACACTACGGATCTCCTCTGGACTGACCACAGCTGCGTTCACTTCACCTATAACAAGCCGAAACCCATCAACCACTCCCAACCTACCCTGCAAAGAAACTGGAACAAAATCACCATCGACCAGATTTCCGCATCGCTTCTTCGAAACACCCCAGCCCTCTCTTCTAACGCTAACGAAGCCGCCGCCAACCTCACCCTATGGTTATCCAACACCGCCGACACCTTAGCACCACTGAAAAAACGACAAAGCAAACCTGGCAGCAAGAAGGCATCATGGTTCAACGACGATCTCAAGAAGTCCAAGAAACTCTGCCGCTCCCTTGAAAAGGCCTGGAAAAAAGACCCAACCACCAGCACCAAGGACGCCTTCAAAAGCGCCACCCGCACTCACCACCAACTGATCCGAAAAGCCAAGAAAACAGCATTCAAGGATCGACTTGACAACAACGCCCACAACAGCAAGGAACTTTTCAACATCGTCAAGGAATTTTCCAATCCCTCGGCCAATTCCAACGACATCACCCCTTCTCAAGCCCTCTGCGACTCCCTAGCCTCATTCTTCCACAACAAGATTGCAGACATCCACAACAGCTTTGACAACCAACCCGGAAACCAACCCACCCCACCATCTGCTGACCATCTTCCCCCCGTGAACACCATTAACGCCTGGAACCCAATCTCCACAGAGGACACCATCCGCCTGATGAACTCCATCCACTCAGGATCCCCCACAGACCCATGCCCTCACCACATCTTCAACAAAGCAGACTCCGTCATAGCACCGCACCCCCGAGGCGTCATCAACTGCTCCTTCAACTCCGCTACCTTCCCAGAAGTCTGGAAACACGCTGAACTCACCGCCCTTCTGAAAAAACCAACAGCGGACCCCACCGAACTCAAAAATTACCGCCCCATCTCGCTTCTTCCATTCCCGGCCAAAGTCATCGAGAAAGCCGTCAACAACCAGCTCGCCGCCTTCCTCGAAGCCAACAAATCCCTCGACCCCCTCACAATCCGGCTTCCGAGCAAAACACAGCACTGAGACCGCCCTCATCGCAGCAACAGACGACATTCGAACCCTACTGGATAATGGAGACACAGTCGCCCTCATCCTCCTCGACCTCTCTGCAGCATTCGATACAGTCTGCCACAGCACCCTTCTACAACGCCTCAATAATATCGGAATTCAAGGAAAAGCACTTGAATGGATCACTTCGTTCCTCACCGGAAGAACCCAGAGAGTCCGCCTTCCTCCATTCAAGTCCGAGGCCTCTGAAGTCATCTGCGGCGTACCTCAAGGATCCTCACTCAGCCCCACCCTCTTCAACGTATACATGAGCCCCCTCGCGGCCATCGCACGCCGACACAACCTCAACATCATCTCTTACGCGGACGACACTCAACTGATCCTTTCTCTCACCAATGACCCCAGCACCGCCAAAACTAACCTACACGAAGGAATGAAAGAAGTTGCCGAATGGATGAAACAAAGCCGTCTGAAACTGAACTCAGACAAAACAGAAGTCCTCATCTTAGGCACATCCCCCTCTGCTTGGGACGACTCCTGGTGGCCGGAAGCCCTCGGAAAAGCACCCATCCCGACAGACCACGCACGGAACCTTGGCGTCATCCTAGATTCTTCACTCTCAATGAACAGACAAGTCAACGCCGTATCCTCTTCCTGCTTCAACATTCTTCGCATGCTCAGAAAAACATTTCGCTGGATCCCCTCCGAAACAAGGAAAACAGTCACCCACGCTCTGGTCACGAGCCGACTGGACTACGGAAACACCCTCTACGCAGGCACCACCGCTAAACTCCAGAAGAAACTCCAACGAATCCAAAACGCCTCAGCCAGACTCATATTAGACATCCCACGCAACGAACACATCTCTGGTCACCTTAAAGACCTCCACTGGCTACCCGTCAACAAGAGAATCACTTTCCGACTGCTTACCCACGCACACAAATCACTCTACGACATCGGACCAGATTGCCTCAACTCTCGACTGTCCTTCTACACCCCCTCCCGCCAACTTCGCTCTTCCAGCCAAGCCCTAGCCACTATACCTCGCATCAACAAGACCACCATGGGAGGCAGGTCCTTTTCATACCTAGCTGCTAAAACATGGAACTCACTCCCCGCTTACCTCCGTCTCACCCAGAACCACCTAGCGTTCAGAAAACAGCTTAAAACGTGGATATTTGACAAATAATCCTCCTCCCCCTCCTAAGCGCCTTGAAACCCTCTGGGTATGTAGTGCGCTATATAAATCTTTTGACTTGACTTTACTTGACAAGGCACTCCACAACACTGGACCAACGTACCTCAACAGCCGACTCAGCCTCTACACCCCCAGCGACAGCTCCTCTCCGTAGACTGTGCCCTCGCTACCGTCCCCCCCATCCGAAGAGTGACTGGCGGTGGCAGATCGTTCTCCCACCTCGCCGCCAAGACATGGAACACCCTCTCCATTCTCCTGCGGCAGACCGAAGACCTCCTGACCTTCAGAAGACTCCTCAAGACCTGACTCTTCGAACAGTAGCAGCTCCCCCCTGCGCCTTGAGACCCTTGCGGGTATGTAGTGTGCTTTACAAATGCCATGATTGATTGATTGATTGATTGATTGAATGCTCCACGCCTACCTCCTCGATTTTTCATTGGGGGAATATTTTATTATTCCCATTAACAGGCCAGAAGGGCAAGGAATAAAAACTCTGCCTACACCAACAGGCGGGAAGAGGACAACCTAAGAAGTCAAAAAAGGGAAAAATACGCCCCAACGAGAATAAAGTGCGCTCAGTCAAGGAGCATGTTTGCGTCATTGTTAATGGGGTTCATGACATAACATTAAGTGAACGTAAATAACATTGACATTTTAAAGTGTTATTCGGTGACCAGAATGTGTATTTTGTGTAAACATTTTACAACACGGTTTCTATTTCTGGTGTTTTAACAAAAATGTTGGGATTATATGTATTTGATGCATTGTTGCTGAAAAGAGTCGTGGCAAAAAAACCTCAAATAATACCCCTCTGGCTGTTAAATGATTCTACCTGCTCCAACATTTTGAAAGTATTTTTCCATCTCTATATCCCTTTATTCTGATTGCAAAGAATACAAATGGGTAGGTTATCTGGCTCCCGAACTAAACGCATGCTGTCACTAAAATGAATAAATATTAGACAACATTGAAATGTGGTCACACACAATGTTTAATTAAACGTCCAGCACTCAATCGATAACTATGACAGGGCCTGTGCCTTTCCTTACCGCGAGGATGTACCCCGCCATCGGATATGGGGTAAATGACATAAAACAGAACAGAATCATATTTTCTAACATTTTACTAAGTTTTTCTTCTATTTGAAGAAAATACGCACAAAGGGGTCTCGTAACATGCACACTTGTTTTAATCAAATACAGTGTTTTAATCTAAAAAAAAACCACATATCAAATCCCGGTAGCTCCTAGAAAACGTCATCATTCTCGGGTTTCCTTGATCTACTACCTCGCAAAAGCTTTTTTTATGCAACGTCTTGTGGCCAAGTTCGATTCTTAGTTAAGGGATAGGTATTTTTAGATACTAAACTATTTATTCCTTTTCTGCGTGCTTCCCTCCCCGCAATCACAGAATATTTGCTAACCGTTTAAAGAACATATTTCTTTATAGATCTTCCTGTGTGTATGTGGTTTTTTTTTTACTTGGCTTGTGTCAAGTTTCAACTGAACCACATTCTTCCTTTGCCCCAGGAGCTTTTGTGCTGCACACCTTGTATTTTCTTTCTTCCGTGTGCCTAAGCTGGGCTCGGCTGGACTGTGGCTTGTAGGTGCTTGCCAAGTGGCCAACGGCTAAAGTTAATGTCAAGAACAGCAGCGGTCGGCTGAACACCGCTTCACCACTTAATCTCCCTCCCCGTCGCCCTTTTACATTACCCCCTTACCCTTCTACTCTCTATGAACCAACAGATGTAACTCGTAATTTAAGTACCTTCTGTAACAATGTGTAACTTGTAACCTCTGTAACTCTCCTCATGTAAAGCGCTCTGATACCTCTGGGTCAATCAATCAGTACATTTATAGAGCGCACTACTCACCCGTGAGTGTCTCAAGGCGCTGGAGGAAGGGGGGTGGTGCTACTGCTCGAAGAGCCAGGTATTGAGGTGTTTTCTGAAGGTGAGATGGTCCTTGTTCAGTTGTAGGTGTGCGGGGAGGGAGTTCCATGTTTTGGCTCCCAGGTAGGAGAACGATCTTCCTTCGGTGGTGATTCTGCGGATCCGTGGGACGGTGGCGAGGGCGAGTCTGGCAGAGCGTAGCTGGCGGGTGGGGGTGTAGAATGAGAGGCGGTTGTTGAGGTATTCGGGGCCATTGTCGTGGAGTGCTTTGTGTGCGTGGGTGAGGAGCCTGAACGGGATCCTCTTGTTGACGGGGAGCCAGTGAAGGTTTCACAGGTGAGCGGATATGTGGCTGTGGCGGGGAATGTCGAGGATGAGTCGTTTCTGAAGTTTGGCTGTGGTTCCTGCGTATAGGGCGTGTCCGTAGTCCAGTCGGCTGATGACGAGGGCCTGGGTGACGGTTTTCCTGGTTTCGGAAGGGAGCCACCGAAAGATCTTACGGAGCATGCGCAGGATGTTGAAGCAAGATGACGAGACAGCGTTGACTTCCTTGGTCATTGTGAGGGAGGAGTCCAGGATGAATCCCAGGTTGCGTGCGTGGTCCGTGGGTTTTGGTGCAGAGCCCAGCGCAGCGGGCCACCAGGAGTCGTCCCAGGCGGAAGGTGATTGTCCAAGGATGAGGACCTCCGTCTTGTCTGAGTTCAACTTCAGGCCACTGAGTTTCATCCATTCTGAGACATCTTTCATTCCTTCCTGGAGGTTGGTTTTGGCGGTGGCTTGGTCTTTGGTGAGGGAGAGTATCAGTTGCGTGTCGTTGGCATAGGAGATGATGTTGATGTTTTGTTTGCGTGCGATGGCGGCGAGGGGGCTCATGTAGATATTGAAGAGGGTCGGGCTGAGCGAGGAGCCTTGGGGTACGCCGCAGAAGATATCGGTGGCCGCTGAGAGGAAAGGAGGTAGGCGGACTCTCTGGGTTCTGTTGGCGAGGAACAATGTGATCCAGTCCAGGGCCTTTCCTTGGATCCCTGTGTTGAAGAGACGGGATACCAGGGTGCGGTGGCATACGGTGTCGAAGGTGGCCGAGAGGTCTAGGAGGATGAGAGCGGTTGTTTCTCCGTTGTCCATCAGGGTTCTGATGTCATCGGTGACTGCGATGAGGGCGGTCTCAGTGCTGTGGTTGGCCGAAATCCGGACTGGGATGGGTCGAGCGAGTTGTTTGCTTCGAGGAAAGCAGTCAGCTGTTTATTGACGGTCTTCTCGATGACTTTAGCCGGGAAGGGAAGAAGAGAGATGGGGCAGAAGTCCTTGAGGTCCTCGGGGTCAGCTGTGGGTTTCTTCAGAAGGGCGTTGATTTCTGCGTGCTTCCAGCTCTCAGGGAAGGTGGCTTACGTGTAGGAGTTGTTTATGATGTTCTGGAGATGGAGTGCGATGATGATGTCGGCTTTGTTGAAGATGTGGTGGGGGCAGGGGTCAGAGGGTGAGCCCAAGTGGATGGTGTTCATGACGTGGGTGGTGTCTTCAATGCTGATGGGGGTCCAGGCGCTGAGGATGGTGGTGGGGGTCGATGGTTCGGTGAATGGCGGCTGAATCTGGGGTCCGAAGCTGTTGTCTATGTCTGTGATTTCGAGGTGGAAGAACGTGGTGAGGGAGTTGCAGAGGTCTTGTGATGGTGTGATACCGTTGTTGCTGTCACTGGGTTTGGAGAGTTCTTTGACGATGCTGAAGAGTTCCTTGCTGTTGTGGGTGTTACTGTCTAGCCGCTCTTTGAACGATGCCCTTTTGGTGGTGCGGATCAGCTGGTGGGGTTCGCGAGTGGCGTTCTTGAAGGCAGTTATGTTTTCGGTGGTCTGATCGTGGCGCCAGGTTTTCTCGAGGGTTCGGCAGGATTTCTTTGAGTTTTTGAGGGCGTCGGTGAACCATGAGGATTTCCTGTTGCGGGACTCGTCTGGGGGTTTCTTCAGTGGAGCGAGGTCTTTGGCGCAGTTGGTGATCCACTGAGTGAGGTTGCGGGCCGCGTTGTTGGTGTCTGCGGTGTCGGCTGGCGAGTTCTGGCTCAGTGATGAGAGGAGCTGGCCTGTAGTGATGTTGCTCCAGCATCTGCGGGGAATTCGTTGCATGCGGAGGTGGGATGTAGTCTTTTTGAAGGGGAAGTGGATGCATCTGTGGTCGGTCCAGTGTAGCTCGGTGGAGTGGCTGAAGGAGACGTGGTTGCTGGCGAAGAAGATGGGGTCGAGCGTGTGGCCAGCTAGGTGGGTGGGGGTGTTCACCAGTTGCTTGAGTCCGAGGTTGTCGAGCAGGGTGGTTGTGTTGCTGTCGTTGTTTTTCTCCAGGTGGAAGTTCAGGTCTCCTAGGAGGATGTATTCTGGTGAGGCTAGGTCGTGCGGGCTGATGAAGTCGGCGATGATTTCGCTGAATTGTGTGCGCGGGCCCATGGGTCTGTAGATGAGTGTTCCTCTAAGGGTGGTCTTGGGGTCGGTGTGAATCTGGAAGTGTAGGTGTTCGGCGGCGGAGAGCGGGTCTTCGTCATTGGTCGTGATGTTGATGGTGTTCCTGTAGATGATGGCGATTCCTCCTCCGGTTTGGTTGACGCGGTCCTTCCGGGAGACCTTGTAGCTGTCCGGGATGGCTATGGCGATGTCTGGGGCTGAGGAGGCGTTCAACCAGGTTTCCGTGAGGAAGGCGACGTCTGGAGCTGATGTGTCTAGGAGGTCCCAGAGTTCGACGGCGTGGTTGTGGACGGAGCGGGTGTTGAGGAGGATGCACTTGAGGTGGTTGTTGTTGATGTTAGATCCGGTGGGAGGTCTGCAGGTTCGGAGGCAGGTGAATTTGCAGGCTTGGCAGGTGAAGGGTCCGTGGGTTCGCTTCGGGGTTTCTCGGTAGCAGGCGGGTGGTCGTCCGGTGTTGAGTGCGTTGAGGGGGGAGGAGTTGTATCTCAGTCGTGTACCCTGGCTCCGGCGGGGGCCAGGGGTTCAGACGATGGGCTCGGTCCAGGCCCAACGTGCGCAGACGGGCTTGCCTTTGGCGCGCCCGCTGCGCGGCCTCCATATGAGGGGTAGTGGGAGGGAGGAGCAGCTGGGAGGTGGGAGCGGGGGGGGCAATAGGAGACGGGGGCGGGCCGCAGGGATGCAGCGGCGGGAAACAGAGGCAGGGGACAGCGAAGGAAGGGGGAAAAACGGGCAAAACGAGCGGGAAGTAAAAAACAAAAAGGCACAGAAGGGCACGGAGGAAGGGGGTACAAGCAAGGGCACAGAGGGAGGGAGTACAAAAGGAAAGGTTGGGCAGAGAGGAGGGAGGCAAAGGCAGTACCAGAGGAGGCACAGGCGAGGCGGCTGAACACGGGCGGCTGTAGCAGGGGTCACAGGTCACACAGGGGCCTGCGTGGCGGAGAGGGGAGTGATCTGCCTGGTGACAGGGTCAAAGGTCGCTCTCTCTACCGCTGCGTGGCCTCCATATGAAGGGTAGTGGTAGGGAGGGGGAGGTGGGAGCGGGGGGGCTAATGGGAGACGGTGACGGGGCCGTAGGGACGCAGCGGCGGGAAACAGAGGCAGGGGACAGCGAAGGAAGGGGGTGCAAGGGGGAAAAACAGGCAAAACGAGCGGGGAAGTAAAAAACAAAAAGGCACAGAAGGGCACGAAGGAAGGGGGTACAAGCAAGGGCACAGAGGGAGGAGGTACAAAAGGAAAGGATGGGCAGAGAGGAGGGCGGCAAAGGCAGCACCAGAGGAGGCACAGGCGAGGTGGCTGAACACAGGCGGCTGCAGCAGGAGTCACAGGTCACACAGGGGGCTGCGTGACGGAGAGGGGAGCGACCTGCCTGGTGACCGCGCCAGCGCTATATAAAACTAAAGTAAATAAACACAAAATAAATAAATGGAAGCCAAGTGTAGACAGTGCAGTAAAACTGCAGCACTAAACAGATTAATTTTTCTTAATTACACCGTCTGGCAGCGAGGGAGAACTTCCTCTGTAAATCGTAAACAAATAGACAGGGGGATGGAGGGGTCTGTGTGTACAGTGCAAACAATAGATGGAGGGCACTTTTCTACGAGCACACTTGTGAAAATATATTCCTGAACACTATGTGAGCAAGCCGCGATCCCAACACAAGAAAAGATGTAGCCATTGAAGGCAAGACATCTCCCTTCTATTCTAGCGCCTATAAATTAGATATATCCACCACCGCTATTGTCATTTTTATCCCGTGCTCATAGAGATAATGGGGGTTCTGTTGGTTGTTTACCATAAAAGGGAACGATGTCCCCAAGCAGCCTGGAAAGGCAATATGCAGATAACACAAACAAGGGTCCATCAAGTCGGGAAATAGCTTTCCAGGGAGAGCAAATGGCGATTGCATGGCCAAAGGTTTACAACGCTAGATAGGTGAACAGAACACGCCATGTGTGGAAGTTCTTTATTGTTGTTGCTTTATTCTCCAAATCAGTTTAAATCTGACATTTACAAAGAAACGATAAATAAAAAAGCAACGGTTTGTTAAATACATTTTATGAAGTAGTGGGGTTCCGCTCCAGACATTACGGGCTACTGCTTAAAAATGCAAGTTATACAAGTATGTAAAAATAAAGTTTTAGGTCTTTTTTTTATTTTTTTTAAGTGTCCAAAGTGACCTAGGGGTTTTAAGTGGAGCGCTCTATTGAGACAGCATTTCTCTTGCTCGACTTTTCAGGACAGCAAGGTTTGTCACCTTGGCTTAGATGGAATTAACGTGGAATTGATCCTGAGCTGCTTGTATTTGTGTTTTCTTTTCTTGATTGTTTCGTTTTAAAGGCATTGCGCTTTCCCTCAAGGCTGCAATTTCCTAGTAACAGCATGCTTCTGCCTATTCTGCCTCAAGAGTTCATCTTTAGTGCTTTGAAATACCAAGCATTGGCATATCCAATAGGTCTCGCCTTTGGGCCCTTATAAGTATTTAGTTATGCAGCACAATATCCTTGGTGCAACAACATCAACGGTTGCATGGCTAAACACTTATAAGGTCCCAAAGGTGAGACCTATTGGTTATGCCAGTGCTTGTTATTATTAGCAATAGCTAAACATGCGTTGCTCATTGGGCTATAGTTGGGTTCCTTTTGGGCTAGGCAATGTCTCCTTTTCATTTTTCTCCTCGTCCAGTGTTCTATTAACGCTTTAACTGTGTGGTGATGGCGCCTTCTCTGGCTGAAATAATTTGAGTTTGGCCCTGAACTAAGTGCAGGCTTATATATATTTGCCCCTTTTGATGCCCTTAGTCTGGGGCTGTAATAATTTCTGCTACAGCTTTGCTGAAGAGCTTTTCTTCCCCATTTATCTTGGTGCTCTGAGGGCTGACTCCCCCTAACTACATCCATTGGAATTGACTTGGCTTGAGTGTTATTCCTGATTTCCCAGAATTGAGGCATGGACCACTTTCAAGGAGGATGAATGATTATTATGAGGAGCAGCAAGAGCCTTACTTAGAGGGCAAGTTGGTGGATGCCTTAGATGCCTCGATCCAACAATCGGTCAACAGAGCCAGTGAGACGGCCTTCTCCAATACTAATGGCTTTGGCTGCCACCCTGAAATCAATTACTGCGCAGTTGAAGAACTTCCCCTAGCGCCAGGGTTTGCAGTCTCCAGATGGTTCAGGATCTTTACCAGGCCCTTCAGACGTGGCGACAAAAACAAAAGGCGAGTCATCTTTATGGCCATATATCCGGAATACGCAGTTGGCGTCCATGACAACGTATACGTGAAGCCTATTATCCATACAACTCCTGAGTATCAACAGGCAGCCGTTAAATATCGTTACAACCTTGATGTTTCTCAAAACTGACTGAATCGATTGCTATCTTTAAGCAGGCCTGGCTAACTGCGTGAAGAGTTTTTAGTGTATCTACTTCTACTATATCTGAAATCCACGATCGTGATTTAACAGACATTACATACATGTATGGACACCTTTTTAAGAGCTAGGACCCTATCAGTTTACCGGTCCAGCCTATACCGTCAGAGCTTAAGTTGAGGTCATCAAAATATATATAGTGTGTTTAATTTTACTATTATTGTATGTACAAAATTTGTGGCTCCTGAAGAAGGCGTATCCTACACCGAAACGTGCGTCGACTCCATTCGCCACAGATTGTTGGGTTTCTATGGTTTGAAACCTTCAAATGTGTATACATTGTTTGTATTTTTATGTATGGATTATGTTTTAATTCTTTTTATTGCCATAGGGCAACTATCGTACCATAAATTGTATGATTTTTTAATATGTTTATTAAACTGACATTTTAACTTTAGTTTGCTTTTGCTGTCAATTCATGCTGGTTGTTCTCCATATTGTTACTGCCTAGGAGTTTTTCCACATACATCTTTATGGCCTCATGCACAGGCTTTAGCCAATCTTCTTCCAGCTCCTTCAGGGGATCATGAATAGTCTGCCCCTTCTGCTTCAGCGAGTGCGCCACCAATGAGCAGGGTGGCCAGAGACACCGACACAGACATGATACCGATTCTTCAGATCTTAATTCTACTCCTAAGAAAAAGTCTAAAAAAATTGCCCCTAGTCAAACCGTACGTTCTTATTTTGCAAATCTCTAACCCTTTTGATTTCAATCCCCAGGACATCGTCCACCCACGGTCCTCCGTCTTGGCTCCCGCCTCTGAAGTTGCAGAGTATCTCCACAAAAACCTGCATAAAAGTTTTGATAAAGAGGTTTGCAGCCGCTTGCGGGCTGAATGTTCCTGTCCTGACATTCCCGACAAAGTAGCTGAAACACCAGACATTGACCCTAACATGTTGGCCTTCTTAAAAAATTCACCAAGGACCCGAAGAAGGGTATCAACTGCACCTGGCATGGTTGTCCGGATAAACTATTGGATAAAGGTGGACCTCTTTGAAAAATCCTAGAGATGGCTCTCATAGCTAAGGACACAGGTTCGCCTCTGGATCCTGACATTTTTGTGGGCTGGGCTCAAAGTGCTATCTGTTTTCTAGTAAACGCCAACAGCACCGTCTCCACCAAACAGCACAAGTCCTTACTGATGCAAATGGATTCTAACCTGACAGAACTCACATCCGCAGAAGCGGGCCCCTTGGCTGAGGGTCTCCTCTTAAGGGACAGATTTATTAAGGATGTGTCCAAGTATGAGGGCACTTTTCCATCCCTTGATAAGACCCATACCAATATCAAAGGAGTCTTTCAAGCTGCCCTTTTCGGCAGGGCAAGGCGAGGCAGGGGACGCTCGCCAGGCCACTATTACTATCAAGGTCCCTCAAGAGGTGGCTATGGTCATGGCAGAGGAGAATGGCAGGGCACCACCAGAGGTGGCACCTTCGACCCCACCAGGCAGAGGTTCTCCTGCTGGCGCTTCAATCGAAGCGGTCATTAAACGGGCTTCCAGACTCAAATTACCTCAAGTAAGTATTCTTGGTACTTCTTCCATTCCTTTGGGCTGTCAGTAAATTTCTATACACATGGATGTCCATTACACAAGATGCATGGGTCCAGCAGACAATTCTGGCCTTCCACAATGATTTTTATCAGACTCCACACCAAGAGTTCCTCCCCATCAGTTAAATGTTTCCCAACAAGACAACGCTTTTATAGACGGGGAAATAGACTTGCTATGGAAGAACAGAGTGGCTTACTGCAACAACAGCTCTGTGGGCTTCTGCAGCAACGTTTTCCTGGTACAGAAGAGAGGAGGTGGACACGGATTGGTCTTGAATTTGAGGGACTTCTACCACTACATCACATACAAATATTTCAAGATGGAAGGCTTCTATCTGTTGACAGACTTACTGTGGGAAGGAGACTGGAGGGCCGGTGTGATTCCTCCACACCAGCGCTTACTGCAATTCTAGTGGGAGGGCAGGTGGTTGGAATCCATGATCCTTCCTTTCAGGCTTTCTTCAGCTCCCTGGTGCTTTACCAAGTTAATGAAGCCGGTAGTGGCCCATCTCAGGGGGCAGGGAATACGCTTTATAATGTATCTACACAACATTCTCATCATGGCTACGTCGCTATCCTTGGCCTCCCTTCATCTATAGATGACCATTTCCCTGCTACAGGAGCTGGGGTTTGTCATCAACAGGTCCATAGTTCTTTGTTCAGCCCAGTCAATAGAATTCATGGGGTGTGTGATAGACTGTAAGACAGCACAGTTGAAACTTCCCAAATTCAAGTTGCGTGTCTTGAAGAAGGAACTGAGGTTGACTTTTTCCAAGAAGGTTGTATCCTTGCGAGCTATCATTCTTCCGCTCCTTCTCCTGGCTTTCTTGATACAGGCCATTTTTCCGGGTCGCCTTCATATCAGGTCTTACAACGTTTGAGGATACGCCATCTTCAGAAAGGACTGTCTTACACGGATCAGGTTCCGCTAATGGAGGACGTCGGAGTGGAGCTCCGCTGGTGGCTGGGCCACGTGGATGCCTGGCAGAGCTATCTTTGGATCTCTCCCGCAAATGGGAATAGAGTCCGATGCCAGTCATGCCTGGGATGCTCGTTGTTGAGAGGTATCCACAGTGGGCAGATGGTCTCTTCAGGAATCTTCCCTCTATATCAATTGCATGGACCTTCTAGTGAGGTCCTTCACAATTCGGAATCTCTCTCTCAAGTCAGTATCTTGTTGCATCCTTCTTCGGATGGACAACATATCAGCAGTACACTACATCAACAAGTTGAGAAATGTGGCTCATCGGTTAGAAGCGGCAGACCCTGAAGCAGAGGTCAGGCCCGGGACCAGGGTTCAATTCCCGACGCGGCAGGGTCTTGGGCTCAATGTCCGCGGACTTGATAATTCTCACCTCAGTGCGCACTCTAATCATGGGTCCCACTCTGCAACTCTGGGCAATAGCTCGCTTAATCTCCACAACGGCCCGAGCAGCGCTGGGATGCCTGGCTTCACCTTGGGGGTGCCCTGGAGGGGCATCTCACAGGGAAAGCCAGGATGGGTTCCTCAGCGGTATACAGCCCCAGGATGCCCCGAGATGGGGCGGCAGTGCGCTTTACAAGTATACCACACATTTACAAGTTGGGGGCACGAGGTCTCCGATGTTGGTTGAGATCTCCAAGAATTTCTGGCATTATTACTTCACACACCAGATTTCAGTGATAGTGGAGTACATTCCGGGTCAGTGCAACATGGTGGCAGGCTGGAATTCTCGTCACCTGAAAAACTACAGCGATTGGCAGCTCCATCCGTCACTGTTTCGAATGATTCACTCGATTTGAAGCCCATGTGTGATAGACCCCTTCGCCTCCAGACTAAATTGCCAACTAGAGATTTTCTTCAGCTGGAGGCCATACCCCCTAGCGGGGGCCACAGATGTTTTTTTTGCAGGATTGGCCTGCAACTCTGAATTACGCATTTCCCCCATTTGCCTTTATTCCCAGGGTGGCTACCCAGATCTCCTGCCAATTGGCAGAGGTGCTCATGGTCACCCCGCTGTGGAAATCACAGCATTGGTTTCCAGATGCTGTTGGAGCTGGTGTGCGATTGTCTCCTCCTTCTCCCTTGGTCCCAGACGATGCGCCATGGCCCTCAGGAGCAATTGCATCTGCTAACACTGCCGGGGCAGCTGTCCCTGATGGACCGGAGACTTTCAGGCAACAGTGGACGCTGCCAGGAATTTCAGATGTGGCAAGCCTGGGCACCTTCCACTTGGAAGCGGTACTCGTCAGGCATGCCCAGGTTGACGATAGACCAGGATGTTATGTTATGTTAATGGGTGACTTATATAGCGCACGGCTACTCCAAGGAGTGTCCCGGCGCTTTCTGACCCATAGCTGAAAAAGGAGATACAAAACAGAACCATAACAAATTACTGATTGTAGAGCCAAGTTTTCAAGGCCTTTCTAAAGGCAAGCAGATTGGAGGTACGGCAAAGATCAACGGGAAGGGAGTTCCATAGTTTGGGGGCGAGATATTTAAAGGAACGTCCACCTATCCTGACTTTCCTAATGGAAGGAACCGTTGCCAGGCCAAGACATTCAGATCGGAGAGATCTGGTGGGTTTGTAGAGAGAGAGCCGTTTCTGAATGTACGAGGCCCCTACCAAATGGAGTGCCTTATGGGCCAATGTGAGAGCTTTGAATGTAATCCGCTTCTTCTTGTGATGTATGCATACATTGATATGCAAATTGCTTAAAGGTATTCAGATAGCAAATCCTCCTAAGGCTAACTATTCTGTTTTGTGGGATTTATCTACGGTATTGGCCTTGTTTGAACAATGGTCAGACAACTCCCATTTGTCTAGAAAACAGCTGTCACGCCAGGCTGGTAGCGTGCGGCTGTGACCTGCGCCGGCTCTGCTGCTCCCCGCAGACTCTTGCCTGCCCAGGTGCTGCCACCGGCACAGCAGCTCGGTAACAGCTAATATTATGCACTGCTGCGACAATGTACCTCTTAAAAGACTGCTGCATTAAAATAACAAGACACCCCAGCGCCACATGGCCTGCCCTCAGTGGTTGCATCAGCGCAGCATGATTACTGGCACTGGCTCCATGGGGGGGATGTGACCTCACGTCCTGGAAGGAAATGAGGTTAGGGATTCAGGATTCGAAGTGAGGACTGGAGGCTTGCCGCGCGCCGGCGGGCAGTCTCACCGTGTCCTGTGGCATCCGGATACAGTCATTGCGCTGCAATACTGTCAGCAGAAGATCAGCATGGTGCCTGAGAGGCTTCGGCTGCAGAGTGCGATGGTGTGGCTCACTACCGATGCCGGACAAAACTCGCTCATACAGTGGAGGATTTGCATTTGTGTTCACGGTGTGTGCAAATGCGTGTATAGCCTTAGCCATATCTTACGACCAGGTAGACCGTAAGAAGAAACAGGGTCCCCTGGAACATTACAGTGTAATGTCGTGTTGTACTCGCGCGGGTACCAGGCATTCCAAAGCAGAGAACCATATAACAGCAACTGAGCACAGCTACTGACTGGGAGCATCTCATGTGGACTCCCTAGCCAGTACTTTTTTTTTTCACTAACTTAACAGGGCTTTGAAGGCGAATGCCAGCCCACATATGCAACGTTAATAGCGAAAGTGCAAGACTCCTCAGAACGTAATTAACTCATCGTTTCTTTATTGTTCTCTTTCGGGCTTGCTTTTTTGTTGCTTCCTTTCTTTTTTTTATTCATTCATTTTCTCCCTCCATTTCTTGTTTAGTTGCTTTCCCCTCCGTATTTACACAGTATGTCTTTTTTGGAATACATTTCCGAATGTACCTTGGCAACCTCTTTGGAAGAGGTTGGAGATACATTCAACTCCCTTCTAAGTGGGCAGCACAGGGCTGTAATGGGAGATGTTGTCTTAAAAGTACGAATGAACTATGCAATATCGGCGTAGACCTTTTATGCACCCTTGACCCTGTCACCAGACCGGTCGCTCCCCTCACTGCCACACAGCCCCCCTGTGTGCCCTGAGGCCGCTGCTGCTGCCGCTCGCATTTGGCATGTGTCCCACTTTTCTATTGCCTGCTTTCTGCTCTGTTGTTAATACTGTGTAATTCTGTTGTCTCGCCCGTGTTCTTGAGTGTCACCTGCACTTCCCCCTTGTGCCCCCATTTGCCTTCTGTGACCCCTGCCCGCTCCCCATTCATGTTTCCCGCCGCTGTGTCCTCTGCATCCCCGCCCCCTGCTTCCAATTCGCCGCCCGCTCCCGCCTCCCAGCTGCTCCTCCCTCCCACATCCCCTCACAAGGAGGCTGCACAGCTGGTGCGAAGCAGGCGCGCCTAAGGCAAGAGCCCAGCACCAGGAACCCTGGCCCTCCCAAACACCACGACACCCGCTTCTGCTACGACTCCAGCACCCTACACGCACTCAACACCGGATTACGCACCTGCTGCCTGGCCGCCCCGTAACGCACCCATGGTCCCTTCTCCTGCCGGGACTGCAGCTTCACCAGCATCCGGCCTGCCAACCCACCCACCGAAGAACCCAACTTCCTCAGATGCATCCTGCTCAACACCCACTCCGCCCGCAAACACACCGTCGGACTATGGGACCTACTCCACACCAATTCCCCAGACATCACCTTCTTGGCGGAGACCTGGCAGCACCTCTCCTCGGCCCCCAACATCGCCATAGCCATCCCAGAAGGCTACAAGATCACCCGCAAGGACCACACCAACGGAGTAGGAGGAGGACTTGCCATCGTCCACTGAAACACACTCAAAATCTCGACAGACACCGACGACACCCTCAGCACCACCAAACACCTGCCCTTCCAGATCCATACAGACCCCAACACCACCCTCAGAGGCACCCTCACCTACAGACCCCCCGGACCGCGACCGCAGTTCAGCGACTCCATCGTTGACTTCATCAGCACACACGCCCTCGCTTCCATGGACTACATCTGCCTCGGGGACCTGAACTTCCACCTCAAGAACAACAACAACTCCAACTCTTCCAGCCTGATCGACAACCTCGCCAAACTCGGACTCAGACAACTCGTCACAACACCCACCCACTCCGCCAGCCACATGCTTGACCCCATCTTCTCATCAAGCTCCCATGTCTTCTTCAATGCACCACCTAACCCCACTGGACTGACCCCGCTGGATCCACTTCATCTTCCGGAAACCCACCGCACCCAGCAGATGCCTCGTCGCTGCTGGAACAAAGTCACCGAGGACCAACTAACCACCGCCCTCGCCCAAAAACCACCCGCAGAGCCGACCGACCCCGACGCCGCAGCCCATAGCCTCAGACAGTGGATCGACAACTGCGACAACACCCTCGCCCCGCTCAAGAAGCCCTCCAACACTCAAGCCAGCAAGAGAGCCAGCTGGTTCACCGAAGACCTCCAGACCTCCAAGCGAACCTGCCGTAAAACGCAAAAAAAACTGGATCCGTGAACGTACACCGATAGCTACACAGCACACGAGAAGGCCACCCACAGACACCACCACCTCATCAGATCCTCCAAAAGGACGTCCTTCAAAGACCGCCTAGACAACAAAGCACACAACAGCAAAGAGCTCTTCACCATCGTGAAGGAACTCTCCAACACCAGCTCCAACACCAACGATTTCCCACTGTCACAAGACCTGTGCAACTCGCTGGCCACCTTCTTCCATCGCAAGATCGCAGACATCCATGACAGCTTCAACACCGTCACCACCCCGGCAACCGCTGAGACCCCTGCTCCCACGACCACCACCTGCACCACCCACCTGCTCGCCTGGACCAACATCAACTACGACAACACTATCAAGATCATGAACACCATCCATTCCCGGAAGACCCCTGCCCACACCACATCTTCAACAAAGCCAGCAGCACCATCGCACCCCATCTCCTGAAAACCATCAACATCTCCTTCGAGACAGCAACCTTTCCAGAGAGCTGGAAGCACGCTGAGATCAACGTCTTACTCAAGAAACCCAAGGCGGACCCCAACGACCTCAAGAACTTCTGACCCATCTCCCTTTCCACGTTCCCGGCAAAGGTGATCAAAAATGCCATCAACAAATAACTGACCAGCTTCCTCGAGGCGAATAGCATCCTGGACCCATCCCAGTCCGGGTTCTGCAGCAACCACAGCACCGAAACTGCCCTCATCGCCACCACCGACAACATCAGGACCCTGCTTGACAACGGAGAAACCGCGGCCCTCATCCTCCTGGACCTGTCAGCCGCCTTTGACACGGTCTGCCACCGCACACTACGAACACGCCTCCACGAAGCCGGAATCCAAGAGAAGGCCCTGGACTGGACCACCTCCTTCCTCTCCGGCTGGACACACCTGACCTCCCCCCCACCCTCTTCCGCTCCGAAGCCACTGAGATCATCTGCGGCATACCCCAAGGCTCACCCCTCAGCCCATTGTTGTTCAAAGTCTACATGGCACCACTCGCCCACGTTGCATGACGGCACAACCTCAACATCATCTCCTATGCTGACGACACCCAGCAGATCCTCTCCCTCACCAAGGACCCCCACACCTCCAAAACCAACCTCTACGAAGTAAAGAAGGCCGTCGCCGAATGGATGAGAAACAGCCGACTGAAGCTGAACTCGGACAAGCCGGAGGTCCTCATCCTCGGATCCACCCCCTCGGCCTCGGACGACTCCTGGTGGCCGACTGCACTAGGAGCACCCCGTACACCCACCGACCACGCACGCAACCTAGGGGTCATCCTTGACTCCACACTCTCCATGACGAAGCAGGTCAACGCTGTCTCCTCCTCCTGCTTCAACACCCTCTGCATGCTTCGCAGAATCTTCAAGTGGATCCCCACCGAAACTAGAAGGACAGTCACCCAGGCCCTCGTCAATAGTAGACTGGACTATGGAAACGCACTCTACGCAGGAGCCCCGGCCAAACTCCTGAAACGGCTCCAACGCATCCAGAACGCCTCTGCAGGCCTGATCCTCAACATCACTCGCTGCAGCCACATGACACCCCACCTGAGAGACCTGCACTGGCTCTCCATCAACAAGAGGATAACCTTCAAACTCCTCACCCACGCACACAAGGCACTCCACGACATCGGACCTGCGTACCTCAACAGCCGACTCAACCTCTACACCCCTACTCGCCAGGTCCGCTCTGCAGACCGCACCCTCTCCACCGTCCCCCGCATCTGAAGAGTGACCATTCTCCCACCTCGCCACAAAGACATCGAACACCCTCCCCACCCGCCTGTGGCTGACCGAAGACCTCCTAACCTTCAGGAGACTTCTCAAGACCTGGCTCTTCGAAAAGTAGTAGCTTCTTGCCCCCCCCCCCCCCCCCCCCCCACCCCCAGCGTCTTAAGACCCTCACGGGTATGTAGTGCGCTCTATAAATGCTATTATTGATTGATTGAGTGATTGGTTGATATGCAAACATCTATGGGAAATGTCAAAAACTCACTGAGTCCAGTGGCTCAGACTGGTTTGTGTATCAGACACCACAGTCAGAGGGGGAGAAGACTGTCTGAAGGGCTTTCACTGTCAATTATGGGGATGGCCAGATGTGGGGATATTTCATGGGGGTTCATTTCATGAATATAAGAGCATGTAAGGGCCAGGAAAAGTATATTTAAAGACGTTTACTCTGGTAGGAGCAAGAGTGATAGAGAACCCTATAGCTAGAATACTCACTTTGCAATTGTAAAAGAAGCTAAGCATTTCCAGTGACTTATGCTCTTTGAGATTTTAATATGTTTATATGTCACTTAAGGAGAGAATAGCAAGAATCTGTAAATAATACAAGAGAGTCCCTCTCCTCTGACAGGCCAACGTGTCAAATGCAGACATCTGCCAGTGGAGACTCCTGCTCTGCCACCATAGAGCCGATATCCTATAGCTGGGGTTACACCTGTATTCCCAGTCAGATGTAATCACAAACCCATATAAAGGAACCCAATAGCACACACCGAGACATCACCTTGTTGGAGAAAGATTGGCAGAATTGTATTTAAACTAAAACCCAAGTAATGTGTTATCTTACCAGTGTTCTAAGGGTAGTTGGCGGTTGTAGGAACTAAGCTGCCTTCTGCCTGATTATCCACTGAGCTCCAAACTTATCCTTCATCGGGCATTAGAACTTTTGAGTCAGCTCAGC